>NW_027327591.1:305000-381456 GCF_047675955.1 Chlorocebus sabaeus | reverse complement strand
CTGGTGAGGGGCAATGGGAAGTATCAGGATCCTGCCTCCTGAGATGGGGCCTACCTAAATGGGCGTCGACATCTCCTCTTGGCCATATTCGGAACATCCCATGCTGCAGCCAAGCTCGGATAATAAAATGCTGCCACTAATTGTACGCCCTCCCAAAGCCTCCCACCTTCATTTTCTGATTGCTGTTTCTGAAAAGTGGAGGTGTAGGCAGCTGTTGAGAATGAGCCACTTACCTGTCAGGTAGCAGCAAAAGGTCTGCAATGGCAGATGAGTCCCAGTGATCTCACCTCCTCTGCAAAGGGTGATGATCGCTGGGAAGTGTCTTGGTCCCAGATGCTAAGATTCGGTAGACGTGGACTGGCAGCTGAGTTCCAGAGGCCAGGACATGTGTGAGAATTATTTATCCATCTTCCTCCCAGAGATATATGCTGTTTGCTCTGCCCTTTGCTATGAAAACCAAGGTGGATGGAACAAAACAAGGAAGTCGTCACATCCTCTCTTTGAGAAAAATCTTGAATTCCCATGTAAAATATCTCTCTAGGGTCACAGAAGGAGGGGAAAGGTATCTGAGAGCTTTGTAGAGAGTGACAGCTGCAGAGGCTCAAAGTGGGGAGAAAAGGCTCCAGCTGGGTGCAGGGTCTTTGTGCCGGTGAAGCTGGGACTCCTGGGAGGCAGGGGGGCAGTCCCCGAATGTGAAAGAGAGTCGACTGCAATCTCCACTAACTAAGCATGAGGAAGGGGCTGACGCCCAGTTTTTAACCCACCATAACCTTCTCCTCAGGGCAAGGTCAGTGGGGAGTAACTCCTGGGGGCATTGCTGTTAGTGCAGCCTGCAAAACCTGTTTGCGTGCAGCTTGGAAATGCAGCGGGTGCTGGACTGGGATCTCTCTAGTGGAGCAGAGCTCAAAAAAGAAGCAGCAAGCACTACCCCACCCCAGCCCACCCCATCTTACTGTAGGCCACGGTGCGACTTGGGCATAAGTGGACTGAGGCACTAGCCACCCAGCTGCAGCCCACACTGACATCCCCTCCAGGGAACAGGCCAGAGCTGAGGCACGAGCCGCTCAAACACATGCAGTATTGTGGTAAACTGAGGAGCGGAGAGATGGATGTGAAAATCAGGAGGATTGTTTATTTTAGGTACACACCGGCTCAGTGGACTCACGTCCAAAAAGCTGAGCCCTAAACAAAGACAGGGTGGGGTGTTTGTACGTGGGCTTACGATAAACAAAACAAAAGCAGTTAATCATATGATAGGTCACATAATCTATAGCACAGCATAACTTGTGGCCTTGCATAGCCGGTGGCCTTGTAGCTGCATTGAAAGAAAAACAAGAACTGACTAAATACAGACGTTCGTAAAACACGATCACGCTGAAGAAGCCTGAGGAAAGAGTAACAGTAAAAGAATTTGCCTTTCTTTTTCCTTTAACCTTGCTCTGGAAGTGGGGCGGGGGGTGTCTGGAGCCCATTCCTTTGGCCTTGGTTTTCTGGACAGTGTTATCTTATCTGTCCTTGAAGTGAGCTTGCTAGGCAGAGGAAAACTTGTTTTCTTTTAAACCCTTGCCTTGCCTGTTACTTTTCTTGGAGTGAATGAATGCATATGTATTTTTAATTTTTCTGCCTCAGCAGGACACCGCAGGGACTCCCAGAAGGGCCTGTGTTTGGAGAGGGGCCTGTGCAGGTGGCAGGGGTCCATATGGGAGGGAGACAGGAGCCAGTGAGCTGCAGTCATCGACCTGGAGGTGACTGTCCATGCTCAGACAGGCTGGCAAGACTGGGCACCCAGGCTTATTAATGTGGAAAGATGTCCCTAGGACAGCAAAGGGGCTGAACAGTGAGCTCAAACAGTGGGTGCAGTTCCCCGGGCCTGGGGAGACAGAGGAGGGCTCAGGGACAAGGTATACTGAAAATGGATGCTATATAAACAGTAGGTTCGGGGAAGCAGTGGGGCAGCCTGGGAGGACAGACACTCTTCGTGGAGGGAGGTGATTAGCACGTGGGAGGTAGGAAAAGGCTAGGGGCTAGCCAGGCCAGTGTGTGGCTCACTAGTGGAAGGGAAGGCTGAACAGAAATGGATGGGACCACATCGCAGAGGCCCTTGCATGCCACACAGGGGAGTGAAAGAGAAGGGAAATTGCACTTGTAGAGAGGGGCTGCTCAAAAACGAGGACATGGCCTAAGTTTTTCATTGCCCTTAGGTTGGGTTCCTCCATGCTGCCTGGGGAAAGGTGAGATTGTCACAGCAGAAATGCAAAGAGAGAGAGAAATGGGCAGAGTCCGCTTCTGTGACTCCCAGACACAGCCCTGGTGGGATGCGGGAGGGGACACCACCTGCCACCGCCTGCATATCAGGTGCATCATGCGGCAGGAAAGATGTAGACAGCAGCTGCGCCCTTCCAGCCACACCTCCCATTCCAAGACCCAGTAAATGCATAAAGGCTCAGATCCAAAAGGAAGGTGGGTGCTGAACCCCTGGCAGGCTACAGGTGTCACTGGAAAGAACGGACCCTCATCTGTCCTTGTGTGGGAACTTTGGGGTGTCAATTTTCTTCCTGGAAACCTCTGTGGCACCTGAGTTCTCGTCCTGCCTCCAGGAAGAATGAAGTCATGAGGTACACAGAGAAGTAAAGGTGAAGAAGATGTAGAGGAGCTTTATTGAACGTTGGAACAGCTCAGAGGTGACCTACAGTGAGCTCCTGAATGTAGGTGAGTCCTCCCCTCCCATTGAATGTTCAGCTCTCAGTAGAGAAGGCCCTGGAGAGGGCAGCTCCTCTCTGCCTGCCGGTCCTCCTGCCACCTGCTGCTCTCAGCAGACGGAAGCCCCTGGAGAGAGCGGCTGCTCTCCACAGGCAGGTTGTTCGGAATGGCTCTGCAGGTCTCTGAAGCTCTCAGCAGAGAGGGTAGCTCCTCTCTGCAGCTGGTCGTCCTGTTGTTTCTCCATCCTCTGCCCTGCTCTGGCTGAGCCTGGCGCTTTTATGCACCTCTGAGGGGAGGAAGTGCATGCGGACTGGTCCATGGGCAGCCAGAGGGAGACACCACAAGTTCCCACTCCGGCCCCAGGGACTGGCGGCCCGACCTTCAGACCCTCCCTGGCCTTACTGGGGACCTGCCTTCTCCCTCCAGGGACTCTGTCTGCCTCCCACTGCCATTCATGGTCCCTGGCCAACCCCGCTCCGAGATTGGGAGCAGAGAGAGGCCAGGCAGTGAGGACCAGAACCCGTGAGCCTGCAGGGATGGGGGTTGGGGGGCTGGGTTCTTCCCAGGCCCCGGAGGTGCAGGCTGCACAGATGCCGGGATCCTGCTCCTGGGAGCGTGGCCGAAGCTGCACCCGGGGAGCTCCTGCCCCGTCAGTTTGGAAGGGCAGGGCTCCTGCTTGTCCTGGCTCCTGTCTCCTCCGTGGAGCAGGTGGACGAGGTCTGCAGCTGTGGGTTGGGCGGCTGCAGCTGCACGCGGAAGGGCAGATCCCGCCTGTCCTCGGCTCCCACCCAAGAGCTCAGGGAGGCTCGGACCCACAGCTGCAGTTTGGGCGGCTGTAGCCCACACAGGAGGGTGGGGATCCTGCCTGATCTGTAGAGCAGGCGGCCTGGGTCTGCAGTCGCAGTTCGGGTGGCTACAGCGGCACCCGGGGAGCGCCCGCCCCGCTCGGAAGTGTGTGGCCCCAGCCAGGCCTCCCTGCTGCAGCTGGTGTGAAGGCAGCGGCCACCACGTGGAGGGGGGTAATTAGCACGCGTGGGCTAGGAAAAGGCCAGGGGCTAGCCAGGCCAGTATGGAGCCATCACTCGGACAGTGGAGAACATGCCCCATTGCATAGCCTCGCCATGAGGTCGTCTGAGGGAATCCTGGAAGGCTAGTGGGAGAACCCTCATCCCCAGGGCAAAGGCTGTTCTCACGCCTGGCGTGGGCTACCAGAGGAGACAGAATGAAAGTCATGCCAGCCTCGCAAGGAGTGAATTCCTCCTTTTCTGACGGTTCCCCATCCACCTCCCCCGGCAGCCCACACACGGCCCTTGAGCTTCCTTAGCGCATGTTCTCCTTGGCGGTTCTCCAGGGAGCTCACATTGGCTTTCTGGTGCCTGTCAGTGGGCACAGTGCCCACCATTGTGCTTTGTCACAGAGATGGAGACATGCACAGGCGCTGGAAGAGGAGCAGCCCACTGGTTCCCTGCGGGCCACAGGTGCTCATCTTTGGCTCCTGAGAATGTGAGAGCTGCAGGAGCCACACACACCCTCTACTCCCAAACAGCCTGGCCTCCCCAAGGTCCTGGCCCTCTGATCCCCAAGCTTTGATATTTTTTCTTTGCTGCAATGTATTATGTGGGTATTTCGCTGTCTTTTTTTTTTTTTTTTAGATGGAGTCTCACTCCGTCACCCAGGCTGGAGTGCAGTGGTGTGATCTCAGCTCACTGCAACCTCCATCTCCTGGGTTCAAGCGATTCTCCTGCCTCAGCCTCCTGAGTAGATGCGACTACAGACGTGCACCACCACACACAGCTAATTTTTGTAATTTTAGTAGAGATGGGGTTTCACTATGTTGGCCAGGCTGGTCTTGAACTCCTGACCTCAAGTGATCCGCCCGCCTCAGCCTCCCAAGGTGCTGGGACTACAGGTGTGAGCCACCACACCTGGCCTGGGTATTTCACTTTCTAAGTGGTCTGTATCTTTTACCAGTGTCAAACATCTATGCTATGTTTAAATTTTTTTCTGGTATTATTTTTTAGGTGATACTACTATTGTAATTTCAACTTTCCTTTTTGCTTTCCTGCTAGACTGTCTTTGCCCATTCCTTTGTTTACAAACTTTTTCTGTGGTCTTGTTTTATTTTATCTCTAAATAAGTTACTAAAAATAAGTTGCTAGGCTGGGTGTGGTGGCTCACACCCGTAATCCCGGCACTGTGGGAGGCCAAGGCAGGAGACCAGGAGATCGAGACCAGCCTGGGCAACATGGTGAAACCCTGTCTCTACAAAAAATTTAAAAAAATTAGCCAGGCATGGTGGTGCATACCTATAGTACCAGCTACTTTGGAGGCTGAGGTGGGAAGATGGCCTGAGTCTCAGAGGTGGAGGTTGCAGTGAGCTAAGATCGTGCCACTGCACTCCATCCTGGGTGACAAAGCCAGAACCTGTCTAAAAAAAAAAACAAAAACAAAAACAAAAACAAGCAAAAAAAATTTGCTATAAATAAAGCATTTAAAACAGTATCTGGATTACAAGTAATAAGTGTTTGCTGCTTTCGTTGTTATTAAGAACTATTATAAGAAGTGTCACCTTTCTTTTCTGCCTCAAGATAAAATCTCCATTTTGTAAGGGAAATTAAATTTGTCACATTTATAGCAGTTAATAATTTGCTTTGACTCTTGTTTTATGTTCCTATTGAATATGCTTTCTGTTTTATATTTGCTTCTGCGACTGGGTGGTGCAGTTTTCTTTCTTTGTGTCCCCTCTAGTGGTTTGAACATTCTATTACCTATTTCTATATACACTTAAACGTTTATAAACCATATATATATATATATGTGTGTGTGTGTGTGTGTGTGTGTGTATATATAAACCTTGAGACAAGATCTAGCTCTGTCACCCAGGCTGGAGTGCAGTGGCACAATCATGACTCACTGCAGCCTCAACTTCCTGGGCTCAAGTTGGGCTCAAGCGATCCTCCCACCTCAGCCTCCCAAGCAGCTGAGACTACAGGCATGCACCATGCCAGGCTAATTTTTAAATTTTTCTGTAGAGCCAGGACCTTACTATGTTGCCCAGGATGGCCTTGAACTTTTGGTCTCAAGCAATGCTCCCTCCTTGGCCTCCCAAAGTGTTGGGATTACAGGTGTGAGCCACCTCACCCAGACTGTAAACTATATCTAGACTTTTACATTTTTTCTTTAATGTCTAGAAGTGCTGGTCATTCCTGAATGAGACAAAATATTGATCAGGCTTTTACTCCTCTTCCATTCCTTTCTACTCTGCCCCACCCAAACTTCCAGGTTTTGTTGAAGTCATGTGGAAGTTAAATTTTGGATGCTCTAACATAGAATCTTTTCACCTTCTATTGTAGGAATTGTGTCCTAGAAATTGCATTAAGCATCACAGATGCACTTGCAGCTGCTACAGCAATAATCACTCCTTTTGGTGATTTTGTTCACCACCGTTTCTTGTGTTACATGTCTCCTCACTTTATTTTGTTATGGGCTCATTTTTCTTGAAATGTCTCAAATATTTTATTTCCACTATTGTTAATGAGCAGTATATTTTTTTCCGTTTATCTCTGAAGTTCTGTAAAACTTTCTTAGTTGAAAGGTATTTGTTCAAAAATGTAGCTGTAACCCTGGAGGAAGTGTAAATAGTGAGGAAGTGTAAATAGTGAGGAAGTAAGGACCGGGTAAGGAGGTAGAGAGCCCTGTTGATGATTCACAGCCCTGACCCCTCACAGCAGAAAGCCAATCGACAGGTAGTGGTGATATAAACAGGTAACTTAAAGATAAGGAAGTTAAGTACCTGAAAAACCCCAAATAGAAGCCGTACAATTATTTCTCTGGGAAACAAGACCTGGAAGGATAGGGAAAAGATGCAGAAGGGACACGGTTAGGAGATTGTTGCTTTTTATTACAGTGCTTTTTGTCAAATTTTACTCTTGAAATGTGAGCCTGCATTACTTTCATAAGAATGAGTTTCCAGTAACTCAAAGGGACTTCTTAGTCCTGGCCAATGTAGGATATCAAGTCAGGTTTTAGGTGTGAGTAACTCAGCTGACTTTTTGTTGGCTGTATTAAGAGAGATTAAACCACAGAAGAGACCACAAACCACCCCCGCCCCGTATGTCACAAACACACAAATACCTCTGTGTGTGTGTGTGTGTGTGTGTGTGTGTGTAGCCAGCCCCTTCCCTGGTCAGGACCCTCCCTGACTTTTTTCTCCTTTCCTCTCAGGAGCTAAGCTTCTGATGCCTCCTTCAGCAGCATTCCCTGAGCTGACCATTTTGTTCCCACACAATGCCCCTGCCTGGCCCAGCCTACACTCATGTCCTTCATGAGTATCACCTGCCAGTTCTTGGACTCATATTTACTACTCCCTGCAGGGCACTCAGGGAGCCGGCCATCACCTCTGCCACTCACCGCATGCTCCTAGACTCTCTGCTCCCTCTGGTCCCGGGACTCAGCCCAGCCTCTACAACCCACCCTGCTTCCTCTCCTTGAGGCTCCTCAGGACCATCCATCCTTCCCCAGGGACAATAAGTGGGCCTCACTCCTTTTGGAAAAATTGTTGCAACTAAAAGAATTTATTTATATAAACTTAGGGGTGCAAGTGCAGTTTTGATACATGGATATATTGCACAGTGAAGTGTAGGCTTTTAGTGTAGCCATCACCCAAATAGTGTATACCATATCCATGAAGGAATTTCTCATCCATCGTCCCCCTCCCATCTGCGCACCCTTCTGAGTCTCTAATGTCTATTATTCCACACTCTGTGTTATCATATTTTATTTTTTCAGTTTATTTTTATTGTAGATTGGCATTATAATTTTCTATATTTATGGAATACAAAGTGAGGTCGTAATATATACCATATGCATATAATCATTGTATATATATTGCATAGGTATACACATAGACAATATGGGATGATTAAATCAAGCTAATTAATATATCCATCATCTCAAATACTTGCATTATTAACTACAAATACCATTATGTACAATAGACCCCTTGAACATACTCCTTCTATCTAACTGAAATTTTGTATTATTAGACCCACATCTCCCCCATCATCCCCCACCCAGTCCCTAGTAACTGCTATTTTCTACCTTCTGCTTCTATGAGTTAAACTGTTTTAGATTCCACATGTGAATGAGGCCATGCAATGTTTGTCCTCCTTGTGCCTGGCTTATTTCATGTAGCACAATTTTATTCCAGGTTCATCCAATTGTTTCAAATGATAGAATTTCCTTCTTATGGCTGAATAATGTTCCATTATATATATAATATATATTACATATAAAATACATATTATATATTATATATATAATACATACATGCCACATTTTCTTGATCAATTTATCTGTTGATGGACACTTGGGTTGATTCTATATTTTGGTTATTGTGAATAATACTGCAATAAACGCAGATACAGATATCTCCTCAACATACCGATTTCCTTGATTGCTGGATCATACGATAATCCTATTTTTAGTTTTTTGAGGAATTTCTATAGTGTTTTTAATAATAGCTATAGTAATTTATATCCCCACCAACAGTGTAGAAAACTTCCATTTACTTTATATCTTCTCCAACACTTGTTATCTTTCATCTCTTTGAAAATAACCATTCAAACAGCTATAAAGTGATATCTCATTGTTGTCTTAATTTGCATTTATCTGATGATTAGCGAGGTTTAGCATTTTTTCACGTTCTTGGCCTTTTGTATGTCTTCTTTTGAGAAACATTGATTCAAGTCCTTTTCCCACTTTTAAATTGGGTTATCCTGTACTTTTGAGATCATATCCAATGTTGTGGAGTTTTCCCCTATGTTTTCTTCTAATAGTTTTATAGGTTCAGATCTTATAATTAAGTCTTTAACCCATTTGGAGTTAATTTTGATATATGATGTGAGACAGGGGTCTAAATTTTTTTTTTTTGCATATGGATATTCAGATATCCTAATAGCCTTTATTAAAGGGACTAGTTTTTTTAAAAAATTATGTGTTCTTGGCACCTTTGTCCAAAATAAATTGACTATAAAATTGTGGATTTATTTCTGGGCTCTCTTCTGTTCCATTGGTCTACATGTCTATTTTTATGCCAGGACCATGGTGAATTACCATCATTTTGTAATATAGTTTGAAATCAATTATTGGGATGCCTTCAGCTTGGTTCTATTTGCTCAAGATTGCCTTGGATTTTGTCTTTTGTGATTCCATATACATTTTAGGATATTTTTTCTATTTCTGTGAAAAAAAGACATTTCTCCCATGAAGCCATTAGTCTTGGGCCTTTTTTTTTTGGATGGAAGATTTTTTTTTATTACTGATTCAATTTCCTCACTCATTATTGGCCTACTCAGATTTTCTATTTTTTCATTATTCTGTCTTGGATGGTTGTGTGTTCAGGAATTTATCCATTTTTTCTAGGTTATTCAATTTTTAGCATACAATTTTTTATAACAGTCTCTCATGATTCTTTGTATTTCTGTGGTATCAATTGTAATGTCTCCTTTTTCATCCCTGATTTTATTTATTTTAGTCTTCTCTCTTTTTTTTATAGTTTGTCTTGCTAAAGGTATGTTGATTTTGTTTATGTCTTCAAAAAAACTAAGCCTTTGTTTCATTGGCCTTTTGTATTTTTAGTCTCTATTTTACTTATTTCTGCTCTAATAGCAATTATTTCTTTTCTGCTGCTAATTTTGGATTTAGTTTTTTGTATTTTTCTAGTTCCTTAGGGTGCATATTAGGTTGTTTATTTGTGGTCTTTCTTCTTTTTTTAATGTAGGTTTTTTGTTTGTTTGTTTGTTTGAGTCAGTCTCCCTCTGTTGTCCAGGCTGGAGTGCAGTGGCGGGATCTCGGCTCACTGCAACCTCTGCCTTCCAGGATTCTCCTGTCTCAGCCTTCCAAATAGCTGGGATTACAGGCGTGTGCCACCATGCCCAGCTAATTTTTGTACTTTTAGTAGAGATAGGGTTTTGCCATGTTGGCTGTGCTGGTCTCAGACTCCTGGCCCCAGGTGATCCATCTGCCTCTGTCTCCCAAACTGCTACAATTATAGGCGTGAGCCACCACACATGGCTAATATACATGTTTGCTGCTGTAAATTTCCCTCTTAGAACTGCTTAGAACTGCATCTCAGAGGTTTTGGTATGTTGTGTTTTCAATTTTACCTGTTTTAAGACAGTTTAAATTTGCTCTTTTAATTTTTTAATTGATCCATTGGTTGTTGAGGAGCATGCTGTTTAATTTCCATGTATTTATAAAGTTTACAAATTTCCTTCTAGTTTTATACCATCGTGGTTAGAAAATATACTTGAAATGATTTAGATCTTAAATTTGTTAAAGCTTTGTTTTGTGACCTAACATGATCTGTGCAGGAAACTGTTCCATGTGCTATTGAGACAGACGTGTATTCTGCAGATTTTGTCATGTTTGTTTGCTTGTTTTTGAGACAGAATCTTGCTTTGTCGTCCAGGGTGGAGTGCAGTGGTGTGATCTCGGCTGGCTGCAACCTCCACCTTTCAAGTTCAAGCGATTCTCGTGCCTCAGCCACCCGAGTAACTGAGATTACAGGAGTCACCACCACGCCCAGCAGATTTTTGTATTTTTAGTAGAGACGGGGTTTCGCCATGTTGGCCAGGGTGGTCTCTAACTCCTGGGCTCTGTGATCCGCCTGCCTCAGCCTCCCAAAGTGCTGGGATTATAGGCGTGCACCACCGCGCCGGCCTTGAGCAGCATGTTCTGTAAATGTCTGATAGGTTCATTTAGTCTAGTGTGTGGTTTAGATCTGATGTTTCTTTGTTTATATCCTGTCTGATGATCTGGTCATTGCTAAGGGCGTGAGGCTGAAGTCTCCCGCTATTGAGACTGACGGGAAGTGCTGGGAAGGGAAGAGCGTGGTCCCTTTAAATGATACGGAAGGGGAAGGGAAGCACCGGAAGAGGAGGGCGTGGCTAGGGCTCCACCCCCAGGGATCGAGGTGTGGACAGGCCTTTCCCGCCCAAACGTTGCATTTCCCAAGACCACCCTGGCCGGCCACGCCCCCATCCTGTGCCTATAAAAACCTCCCAGCCCTGGCGAGCAGACACACAGGTGGGTTGGACGTCTGGAGAAGCTGGCACCTAAGGCCGACGACCAGGCAAAGCACCACGATGCAGAGTTTTGTGGGGCAGTTGGAGACGAGCCCAGGATGCTGAGCGGCCTGACTCCAGGGGAAAACCTTCCCACTCCATGTTGAGCTGGTTAACACAAGCCGCCTATATAGACTGCAAAACTAAAAGAACACCCTGTAACACACGTCCGCTGCGGCTTCCGGAGCGGTGAACACTGACCCCTAGACCCTGCCTGGGCTCGGAGCCCCACAGCCTGCCCGTCTGTATGCGCCCCCAGAGGTGTGAGCAGCGGGGCACCGAAGGAGTGAGCCGCAAGCCCTGCTTTGGGGACAAGGGAACTTTTCCCGTTTCACTATTATTGTATTGTGGTGCCGTATTATTTTATTGCCATCTCTTTTTAAATCTAATAATCGTTTATATATTTGCTTCAATGTTGGGTATACATGTATTTATTATTGTTATATCTTGTTGAATTGACCTCTTTATTTTTATATAATGACTTTGTCTCTTTTTACAAAAGTCTAACTTATCTTACCTGAACTTAGCTACTCCAATTCTTGTTTCCCACTTAGGTGGAATATTATTTTCCATTCCTTCATTTTTCATTTATATGTGTCCTTACAGGTGATGTGAGTTTTTTGTGGGCAGCATATAGTTGGATCTTCAAAAAAAAAAAAAAAAAAAAAAAATTCCCTTCAGCCACTCTGTGTCTTTTAATTGAAGCATTTAATCCATTTATATTCAAGGTTATTACTGAAAGGTAAGAACTTATCCCAGTCATTTTGTTAATTTCTGGTTGTTTTATAGATCCTTTGTTTCTTTTTATTAGTTCCATTTGTGATTTGTTGGTTTTCTCTAGTGATAAGCTTTGATTCCTTTTACTTTTCATTTGTGTATCTTTTGTAATGTTTTCTTTGTGGTTACTCTGGGATTTATATAAAAACTTAAACTTTTAAACTGATACCAACTTAACTTTTGTGACAAACGAATACTCTAGACTTTTCCTCTCTCACAATTGATAATCTTATTGCTTCAATTTAGATCTTTCTATACTGTGTGTCCCTTAACAACTTATAGTTATCACTGATCGTTTTGACGTTTTATACTGGAGATCTGAAAGATTATATACCTCCATTTCAGTAATGTAGTATTCTGAATTTAATTATTAATTTATGTCTACCAGTGAGGATAATACCTTCGTATGTTTTCATGTCAGTAGTTATTGTCCGTTCACTTCCAGTTGAAGCACTTTATTTGTATTTTTTATTTTTGAGATGGAGTCTCGCTCTGTTGCCCAGGCTGGAGTGCAGTGGCACGATCTCAACTCACTGCAAACTCCACCTCCCGGGTTCATGCCATTCTCCTGCCTCAGCCTCCCGAGTAGCTGGGACTACAGGCGCCCGCCACCTCGCCCGGCTAATTTTTTGTATTTTTAGTAGAGATGGGATTTCACCGTGTTAGTCAGGATGGTCTCGACCTCGTGATCCGCCTGCCTTGCCCTCCCAGAGTGCTGGGATTACAGGCGTGAGCCACTGCGCCAGGCCGATGAAGCACTTTCTTAAATGTTTCTTGTAAGGCCAGTCTTGTGGTGATGAATTCTCTCTGCTTTTGCTTATCTGGGAAATACTTTCTTTCTGAGGTGTATCTCTGCTGGGTCTGTTATTCTTAGCTAACATTTTTCTTTTAGCACTTGGAATAAATCATCCCTTTCCCTCCTATTCTGCAATATTTCTGCTAAGAAATGCGCTAACAATCTATTGTAGCTTTCCTTGTGTGTAATTTGTTACTTTTCTCTTGCTGATTTTAGAACTCTCTTTGTTGTTGATTTCTGGCAGTTTGAATATAATATACCTCAAAGATGACCATTTAGATTGAATCTATAAAGGGTCCTTTAAGATTTATGGATCTAGTCGTTCATATCTCTTCCAAGGCTTGGGCAGATTTCAGCTATTATTTTGTTAAATAAGCTTTCTGTGCCTTTCACCATCTCTTCTTCCTCTAGAACTCTCATAATGCAAAAGTTTCTTTGCTTAATAGTCATTTAAGTCCTGTAGGCTTTCTTTGTTCTTTTTCGTTTTTTTCCTCTTTCATTCCTCTGACTAGGTTACTTCCAAAGACCTGTCTTTGAGTTTATAAATTCTTTCTTCTGTTTGATATAGCCTGTTGTGAAGCTCTCAGTTGCATGTTTTTGGTCATTGAATTCTTCAGTTCCAAGATTTCTATTTGGTTCTTTATGATTTCTATCTCTGTTGAATTTACTATTCAGGTCATAGCTTATTTTTTCATTTTGTTGTCTGTCTGTATTCTGTTGCTTCTCACTGCATTTCTTAAGATCATTATTTTGAATTCCTTTTCAGGCAATTCATAACTTTCCATTTCTTTGGGGTCAGTTACTGGAGAATTATTGTCCTCTTTCATTGACTTCATGTTTCCTTTTTCATGTTTCTTGTGTTGCTGCATTAATACCTGTGGATCTGGTGCAATGGTTGCCTCCTCTGATATTATAGAGTGGCTTTTGCAGGGAAAGTTTCGCCTGCAGATACATCTTAGAGTGTCATTTGGGTAGGGTTCATGGGCTTTGGTTTTGAATGGACACAGTAGTCTGTCTGCAGTTTTTCAGCTGTAGTGGTCTAGGCTGCAGAAGTTTGTGCAGCTGGCCTGCCAGATCTGAATGGGGATCACCTGGGAGTTGTGTGCCTCACCAGTAAGTGCAGGGGCCAAGCTGCCTGTGATTGGAATCTCTTGGAAGCAACACCTGGCTGGTGAGTGTGCTGGTGGTACACTCCTATTTTGCAAAAATTAGTTCTCTTGATGGTGTTACGTAACTCTTGTAGTCTTTCTTCATTTTTATGCTTTTTCTTTTTGCTCTTCCGACTGGATAATTTTAAAAATTTCTGTCTTTGAGCTCATCAGTTCTTTATTTGCCCTGATTGAGCCTGCTGTTGAAGTTTTCTGTGACTTTTTTTTAGTTCAATCATTGTATTCTTAATCTCTAGGATTTATATTTGGTTTCTTAAAAATTGTTTCTATTCATTCACAGGAATTAACCTTCACTATTTAGTTTAGCCTGTGATTCTGGATGGGCCAACTGGTAGTGACCACAGGCAGGCAGAGCTTGCTGTTGAGTTCTCTGGGTGGGCTGATGCTTTTTCTCTGAGGTCGAGTGGGGCTGCTGGCTGGGCTCTGCAATTATGTGGAACTGCTGACTGGGCACTGCAGTTACCACTAATGAGGCCAGGTCACAGCATATATTCCCCGGCCAAGCAGTTTTGCTATTTGAGTTCTGCAGTTGGACAGGACTGCAGGATGGACCCAAAAGCGAGGCAGAATGTTGCTCAGGATGAACTAGACTAGAGGCTGTGCTCGGTAAAAATGGATGATACGGGCTTGCTCTCCAGCTTTGGGGTGAACTCTGGGGTTGGTTCAGACTGCTATGTGGTCTCCTGTGTTGGGCAGGTCCAGCCCCTGTGCTCTGCAAAAATATGTGCTGGCAGGTTATCTCCCTGCTTGGGCAGAGCCTTGGGTGGGCTTTGTATCTGGGTCAAGTGTCTGTTTGGCCTCTCATGTCAAGTACATGTGGCCCTTGTGCTTTGCCTAAACGCACTGTGGTGGGAATTTTCATGCCCGAGTATGGCCTTGGCATGGGCTGTGAGGCTGGTCATGGAGGCTGGCCATCTAGGTACTCAAGCCAGTTTGAACAACTTCTGGGAGAAACTAGCTGAGGTTTGTGGGTGGATCCTGCCATTGGCTGGCACTTCTGACTGGGCACCACCACTGGCAGGAACACAGAGCTATCCCAACAATCCATGTTATCATCACTGTGACCTCTGCTTCACTTCTTTGTTTCCACCTGACCCAAGACAGTCTAGTCTTGCCTATACTTTCAATGTTCCCCATGAGGAAGGGCCACAGTGGTAGGCTTCCTGGGAAGCATTTTGGAATGCTAGGGAAGCTGGATATCCACCTCTGGCCTTCTTCTCACTGTAGAAATTACGCATCAAAATGAATCTTCTCTGTGTGGTGCTGTGTGGACTTGGGGGAGGGGAAGGAGCAAAGTGGTCAAAGCGAGACCATACCTCTTACCCTTCTAATGTGGTTTCTATTTGGCCCTATGGTCCACATGGGTGTCTCAGGCTCGCTCCCAAGTTTTGGAGTTTCACAGAGGTGTTCTTGTCTGTGGATGGTTTCTAGTTGAACTTTCTGTTGGGGAGGAAGTGAAGCATGGGACTTCCTGTTCTGCCATCTTGCTGATACTGCCCTCTGGCCTAACTTCTGATTTGGGACCTATGACACAGCTCCCTACCCACTACCCTAAGGGGAAAACTCAGAGGAAGGCCCCAGGAGGCAGGGTCCTTAGAGCCTCCAATAGCTCGTTTCTACAGAGATTTGACCCTGGCACTATCCTGGGTCTCAGTAACAGACACCAGGACCTGTGTTCCTGTCTATAGCTGCTTTGATGTGTTTTATTCACCTTTTTGTAATGAAAAGCAACATGGTGGTTGGAATTTTTGAGGGGAGAGGTTCATTATATTGGCACTCATTGATTCCATTTTGGCTACCATTATTATGTAGTATTAACTTTTTCACTTACTGTTTCTTGTTCATAATATTTGTCCTTATTTACTTTGGGAGGTATAGTGAATGACATCCTTCAGTTATGATTAAAGATAATTGTTCTAATATTGGAAGTGAGGGATTTTTTAAAAGCCTTGTTTCATTACTATTTGATGTGTGCTAACACTAGTTGAATCTCTGAAACTGTTTCACATTTCCTGATTTCAGCTGCCAATATAATGAACTGAGACTCAGATGAATCATGTTTTTCATTAAACTTTTCATTTTGAGATAATTGTACACTTAAAGCTGCTTTTTAAGTGAAACTAGTTTGTATTTTCTAGAGTTTTATTGTAAATTGAGTCAGACAATATCTTGGGAGGGAGTCTGTCTCTTTTTACTTGGAGTAATTTAAAAAACTGTTTTTTTAAAAAAATTTTACTTTAAGTTCTGGGATACATGTGCTGAACATGCAGGTTTGTTACATAGGTATACATGTGCCATGGTGGTTTGCTGCACCTAGCAACCCATCATCTAGGTTTTAAGCCCAGCATCCATTAGATATTTGCCCTAATGCTCTCCCTTCCCTTTCCTCCTCCATCCCCCGAAAGGCCCCGGTGTGTGATGTTCCCCTCCCTGTGTCCATGTGTTCTCATTGTTCAACTCCCACTTATGAGTGAGAACATGCAGTGTTTGGTTCCTGTGTTAGTTTGCTGAAGATGATGGTTTCCAACTTCATCCATATCCCTGCAAAGGACATTAATTCATTCCTTTTTATGGCTGCCATGTTTTCTTTATTCAGTCTATCATTGATGGACATTTTGGTTGGTTCCAAGTCTTTGTTATTGTAAATAGTGCTGCAGTAAACATACATGTTCATGTGTCTTTATAGTAGAATAATTTATAATCCTTTGGGTATATACTCAGTAATGGGATTGCTAGGTCAAAAGGTATTTCTGGTTCTAGATCCTTGAGGAATCACCACACTATCTCACATAATGGTTGAATTAATTTACACTCCCACCAACAGTGTAAAAGCGTTCCTATTTCCCTAGATCCTCTTTAGCATCTGTTGTTTCCTGACTTTTTAATGATCGCCATTCTAACTGGCATGAGATGGCATCTCATTGTGGTGTTGATTTGCATTTTTCTAATGACCAGTGATGATGAACTCTTTTTCATATATGTGTTGGCTGCATAAATGTCTTCTTTTTGCCCACTTTTTGATGGGGTTGTGTTTTTTTCCCCTTGTAAATTTGTTTAAGTTCCTTGTAGATTCTGCATATTAGGTCTTTGTCAGAAGGATAGATGGCAAAAATTCTCTCCCGTTCTGTAGGTTACCTGTTCACTCTGATGATAGTTTCTTTTGCTATGCAGAAGCTCTTTAGTTTAATTAGATCTCATTTGTCAATTCTGGCTTTTGTTGTAATTGCTTTTGGTGTTTTAGCCATAAAGTCTTTGCCCAGGCCTTTGTCCTGAATGATATTGCCTAGGTTTTCTTCTAGGGTTTTTAAGGTTTTAGGTTTTAAGTTTAAGTCTTTAATCCATCTTGAGTTAATTTTTGTATAAGATGTAAGCAAGGGGTCCAGTTTTTGTTTTCGAATATAGATAGCCAGTTTTCCTAGAACCATTTATTAAATAGGGAATCCTTTCCCTATTGCTTGTTTTTGTCAGAGTTGTCAAAGATCAGATGTTTGTAGATGTGTGTTTTTTTCTGGGGCATCTGTTCTGTTCCATTGGTCTATATATCTGTTTTGGTACCAGTACCATGCTGTTTTTGTTACTGTAACCTTGTAGTACAGTTTGAAGTCAGGTAATGCAATGCTTCCAACTTTGTTCTTTTTGCTTAGGATTGCCTTGGCCATACAGGCTCTTATTAGGTTCCATATGAAATTTAAAGTTGTTGTTTCTAGTTCTGTGAGGAAAGTCAATGGTAGCTTGATGGGAGTAGCACTGAATCTGTAAATTACTTTGGGCAGTATGGCCATTTCATGACATTGATTCTTCCTGTCCATGAGCATGGAATGTTTTTTCCATTTGTTTTTGTCCTCTCTTATTTCCTTGAGCAGTGGTTTGTAGTTCTCCTTGAAGAGGTCCTTCATGTCCCTGGTAAGTTGTATTCCTAGGTATTTTATTTTCTTTGTAGCAGTTTTGAATGATAGTTCACTCTTGATTTGGCTCTCTGCTTATTTTTGGTGTATAGGAATGCTGGTGAATTTTTTTTTTTTTAAATTATACTTTAAGTTCTGGGCTACATGTGCAGAACGTGCAGTTTCGTTACATGGGTATACATATGGGTATGCCATGGTGGTTTGCTGCACCTATCAACCCGTCACCTACATTAAGTATTACTCCTAATGTCATCCCTCCCTTAGCCCCCCACCCCCCAACAGGTCCCGGTGTGTGATGTTCCCCTCCCTATTCCATGTGTTCTCATTTTTCAACTTCCACTTATGAGTGAGAACATGCAGTGTTTGGTTTCTGTTCTTCTGATAGTGTGCTGAGAATGATGGTTTCCAGCTTCATCCATGTCCCTGCAAAGGACATGAACTCATTCTTTTTTATGGCTGCATAGTATTCCATGGTGTATATGTGCCACATTTTCTTTATCCAGTCTATTATTGATGGACGTTTGGGTTGGTTCCAAGTCTTTGCTATTGTGAATAGTGCTGCAATAAACATACATGTGCATGTGTCTTTATAGTAGAATGATTTATAATCTTTGGGTATATACCGAGTAATGGGATTGCTGGGTCAAATGGTATTTCTAGTTCTAGATCCTTGAGGAATCACCATACTGTCTTCCACAATGGTTGAACTAATTAACACTCTCACCAACAATGTAAAAATGTTTCTGTTTCTCCACATCCTCTCCAGCATCTGTTGTTTCCTGACTTTTTAATGATCGGCATTCTAACTGGCATGAGATAGTATCTCATTGTGGTTTTGGTACGCATTTCTCTAATGACCAGTGATAAGCAGTTTTTCATATGTCTGTAGGTTGCATAAAAGTCTTCTTTTCAGACGTGTCTGTTCCTATTCTTTGCCCACTTTTTGATGGGGTTGTTTGTTTTCTTCTTGTAAATTTGCTTAAGTTCTTTGTAGATTCTGGATATTAGCCCTTTGTCAGATGGATAGATTGCAAAATTTTTCTCCCATTCTGTAGGTTGCCTGTTCACTCTGATGATAGTTTCTTTTGCTGTGCAGAAGCTTTTTAGTTTAATTAGATCCCATTTGTCAATTTTGTGTTTTTTTGTTTGTTTGTTTTTTTAAATTGTATTTTAAATTCTAGGGTACATGTGCACAACATGTAGGTTTGTTACATAGGTATACATGTGCCATGGTGGTTTGCTGCACCCAACAACTCTTCATTTACATAGGTATTTCTCCTAATGCTATCCATCTCCCAGCTCCCTACCCCCCGACAGGCCCCAGTGTGTGATGTTCCCCGCCCTGTGTCCAAGTGTTCTCATTGTTCAATTCCCACCTATGAGTGAGAATATGTGGTGTTTGATTTTCCGTCCTTGTGATAGTTTGCTGAGAATGGTGGTTTCCGGCTTCATCCATGTCCCTGCAAAGGACATGAACTCATCCTTTTTTATGGCTGCATAGTATTCCATGGTGTGTATGTGCCACATTTTCTTTATCCAGTCTATCATTGATGGACATTTGGGTGGGTTCCAAGTCTTTGCTATTGTGAATAGTGCCACAATAAACATAAAGTGTGTGCATGTGTCTTTATAGTAGCATGACTTGCAATTCTTTGGATATATACCCAGTAATGGGATCGCTGAATCAAATGGTATTTCTAGTTCTAGATCCTTGAGGAATCGTCACACTGTCTTCCACAATGGTTGAACAAATTTACACTCCCACAGTGTAAAAGTGTTCCTATTTCTCCACATCCTCTTTAGCATCTGTTGTTTCCTGACTTTTTAATGATCACAATTCTAACCAGCCTGAGATAGTATCCAATGACTTTCTTCACAGAGTTGGAAAAAACTACTTTAAACTTCATATGGAACCACAAAAAAGCCTGCATAGCCAAGACAATCGTAAGCAAAATGAACAAAGCTGGAGGCATCATGCTACCTGACTTCAAACTATACTACAAGGCTACAGTAACAAAAACAGCATGGTACTGGTACCAACACAGATATATAGACCAATGGAACAGAACAGAGGCCTCAGAAATAACACTACACATCTACAACCACTTGACTTTTGACAACAAACAAGCAATGGGGAAAGGATTCCCTATTTAATAAATGGTACTGGAAAAACTGGCTAGCCATATGTAGAAATCTGAAACTGGGTCCCTTCCTTACACTTTATACAAAAATTAATTCAAGATGGATTAAAGACTTAAATTTTAGACCTAAAACCATAAAAATCCTAGAAGAAAACCTAGGCAATATCATTCAGGACATAAGCATGGGCAAAGACTTGATGACTAAAACACAAAAAGCAATGGCAACAAAAGTCAAAATTGAGAAATGGGATCTAATTAAACAAAAGAGCTTCTGCACAGCAAAAGAAACCATCATCAGAGTGAACAGGCGACCTACAGAATGGTAGAAAATTTTTGCAATTTAGTCATCAGACAAAGGACTAATATCCAGAATCTACAAAGAACTTAAACAAATTTACAAGAAGAAAACAAGCAACCCCATCAAAAAGTGGGCAAAGGATACAAACAGACACTTCTGAAAAAAAGACATTTATGCAGCCAACAGACACATGAAAAAAATGCTCATCATAACTGATCATCAGAGAAATGCAAATTTTGTTTTTTGTTGCCATTGCTTTTGGTGTTTTAGAGATAAAGTCTTTGCCCTTGCCTACATCCTGAATGGTATTGCCCAGGTTTTCTTCTGGGATTTTTATGGTCCTAGGTCTTATGTTTAAGTCTTTGATCCATCTTGAGTTAATTTTTGTATAAGGTGTAAGGAAGGGGTCCAGTTTCAGTCTTCTACGTATGGCTAGCCAGTTTTCCCAAGACCATTTATTAAACAGGGAATATTTTTTCCATTGCTTGTTTGTGTCAGGTTTGTCAAAGATCAGTTGGTTTTATATGGGTGATGTTATCTCCCAGGCCTCTCTGTTCTCTGTTCCATTGGCCTAAGTATCTGCTTTGGTAACAGTACCATGCTGCTTTTGTTACTGTAGCCTTGTAGTATAGTTTGAAGTCAGGTAGCATGATGCCTCCAGCTTTGTTCTTCTTGCCCAGGATTGTCTTGGCTATGTAGGCTCTTTTTTGGTTCCATATGAAGTTTAAAGTAGTTCTTTCCAATTCTGTGAAGAAAGTCAGTGGTAGCTTGATGGGGATAGCATTGAATCTATAAATTACTTTGGACAGTGTGGCCATTTTCACGATATTGATTCTTGCTATCCATGAGCATGGAATGTTTTTCCATTTGTTTCCTCTCTTATTTCCTTGAACAGTGGTTTGTAGTTGTCCTTGAAGAGGTTCTTCACATCCCTTGTAACTTGGATTCCTGGGTATTTTATTCTCTTAGTAGCAGTTGTGAATAGGAGTTCACTCATGATTTGGCTGTTTGTCTATTATTGGTGTATAGGAATGCTTGTGATTTTTGCACATTGATTTTGTATCCTGAGACTTCGCTGAAGTTGCTTATCAGCTTAAGGAGATTTTTGGGCTGAGACAATGGGTTTTTCTAAATATACAATAATGTCATTTGCAAACAGAGACAATTTGATTTCCTCTCTTCCTATCTGAATACCCGTTATTTCTTTCTCTTGCCTGATTGCCCTGGCCAGAACTTCCAATACTATGGTGAATAGGAGTGGTGAGAGAGGGCATCCTTGTCTTGTGCCGGTTTTCAAAAGGAATACTTCCAGCTTTTGCCCATTCAGTATGATATTGGCTGTGGGTTTGTCATAAATAGCTCTTATTATTTTGAGCTATGTTCCATCAATACCTAGTTTATTGAGAGTTTTTAGCATGAAGGGGCGTTGAATTTTATTGAAGGCCTTTTCTGCATCTATTTAGATTATCATGTGGTTTTTGTCATTTGTTCTCTTTATGTGTTGATTGCATTTATTGATTTGCATATATTGAACCAGGCTTGCATTCCAGAGATGAAGCCCACCTGATCGTGGTGGATAAGCTTTTTGACGTGCCGCTGGATTCTGTTTGCCAGTTTTTGTTGAGGATTTTCGCATAGATGTTCATCAGGCATATTGACCTGAAATTTTCCTTTTTTATTGTGTCTCTGCCTTGTTTTGGAATCAGGATGATGCTGGCCTCATACAATGAGTTAGGGAGGATTCCCTCTTTTTCTATTGTTTGGAATAGTTTCAGAAGGAATGGTACCAGTTCCTCTTTGTACGTCTGGTAGAATTGGTCTGTGAATCTGTCTGGTCCTGGGCTTTTTTGTTGTTGTTGGTAGACTATTAATTACTGCTTCAACTTCAGAACTTGTTATTGGTCTATTGAAGGATTCCATTTCTTCCTGGTTTAGTGTTGGGAGGGTGTGTGTGTCCAGAAATTTGTCCATTTCTTCTAGATTTTCTAGTTTATTTGCATAGAGGTGTTTATAGTATTCTCGGATGGTAGTTTGTATTTCTGTGGGATCAGTGGTGATATCCCCTTTATTATTTTTTATTGTGTCTATTTGATTTTTCTCTCTTTTCTTCTATATTAGTCTAGCTAGTGGTCTATTTTGTTAATCTTTTCACAAAAGATTACCTCCTGGATTAATTGATTTTTTGAAGGGTTTTTCATGTCTCTATCTTCTTCAGTTCTGCTCTGATAGTAATTATTTCTTATCTGCTGCTAGCTTTTGAATTTGTTTGCTCTTGCTTCTCTAGTTCTTTTAATTGTGAGTTAGAGTGTCAATTTTACATCTCTTCCACTTTCTGATGTGGGCATTTAGTGCTATAAATTTTTCTCTTAACACTGCTTTGGCTGTGTCCCGGAGATTCTGGTATGTTGTGTCTTTGTTCTCATTGGTTTCAAATAACTTTGTTATTTCTGCCTTGATTTTGTTATTTACCCAGTAGTCATTCATGAGTAGCCTGTTCAGTGTCCGTGTAATTGTGTGATTTTGAGTGAGTTTCTTAATCCTTAGTTCTAATTTGACTGCAGTATGGTCTGAGAGACTGTTATGATTTCCATTCTTTTGCATTTGTGGAGGAGTGTTTTACTTCCAATTATGTGGCCAATTTTAGAATAAGTGCTATGTGGTGCTAGGAAGAATGTGTATTCTGTTGATTTTGGGTGAAGAGTTCTGTAGATGTCTATTAGGTCTGTTTGGTCCAGAGCTGAGTTCAAGTCCTGAATATCCATGTTAATTTTCTGTCTCGTTGATCTATCTAATATTGACAGTGGGGTGTTAAAGTCTCCCACTATTATTATGTGGGAGTCTAAGTCTCTTTGTAGGTCTCTAAGAACTTCTTTTATGAATCTGAGTGCTCCTGTATTTGGTGCATGTATATTTAGGATAGTTAGCTCTTCTTATTGCATTGATCCCTTTACCGTTATGTAATGCCCTCCCTTGTCTTCGTTGCTTTAAAGTCTGTTATATCAGAGACTAGGATTGCAACCCCTGCTCTTTTTGCTTTCCATTTGCTTGGTAAATATTCCTCTATCCCTCTATTTTGAGCCTATGTGTGTCTTTGCATGTGAGCTGGGTCTCCTGAATACAGCACACTGATGGGTCTTGACTCTATCCAGTTTGCCAGTCTGTGTCTTTTAATTGGGGCAGTTAGCCCATTTACATTTAAGGTTAATATTGTTGTGTGTAAATTTGATCCTGTCATCATGACGCTACCTGGTTATTTTGCACATTCCTTGATGCAGTTTCTTCACAGTGTCATAGGTCTTTATGTTCTGGTGTGTTTTTGCAGTGGCTGGTACCAGTTTTTCCTTTCCATATTTAGTGCTTCCTTCAGGAGCTCTTGTAGGGCAGGATTGGTGGTGACAAAATCCCTCAGCATTTACTTGTCTGTAAAGGACTATATTTCTTCTTCACTTATGAAGGTTAGTTTGGCTGGATATGAAATTCTGGGTTGAAATTTTTTTTAAGAATGTTGAATATTGGCCCCCACTCTCTTCTGGCTTGTAGGGTTTCTGCAGAGAGATCCACTGTTAGTCTGATGGGCTTCCCTTTGTAGGTAACCTGACCCTTCTCTCTGGCTGCCCTTAATATTTTTTCCTTCATTTCAACCTTGGTGAATCTGACAATTATGTGTCTTGGGGTTGTTCTTCTTGAGGAGTATCTTAGTGATTTTCTCTGTATTTCCTGAATTTGAATGTTGGCCTGTCTTGCAAGGTTGGGGAGGTTCTCCTGAATAATATTCTGAAGTGTGTTTTCCAACTTGGTTCCATTTTCCCTGTCACTTTCAGGGACCCTGATCAAGCATAGGTTTGGTCTTTTCACATAGTCCCCTATTTCTTGGAGGCGTTGTTTGTTCCTTTTCATTCTTTTTCTCTAATCTTGTTTTAATGCCTTATTTCAGTAAGTTGTTCTTCAGTCTCTGATATCCTTTCTTCCTCTTGATCTATTCGGCTATTGATACTTGTGTATGCTTCACGAAGTTCTCGTGCTGTGATTTTCAGCTCCATCAGGTCATTAATGTTCTTCTTTAAACTGATTATTCTAGTTAGCAGTTCCTATAAGCTTTTGTCAATGTTCTTAGCTTCATTGCATTGGGTTAGAACATGCTCCTTTACCTCAGAGGAATTTGTTATTACCCATCTTCTGACGCCTACTTCTGTCAATTCGTTAATTCTGTCAAACTCATTTTCTGTCCAATTTTGTGCCCTTGCTGGAGAGGAGTTATGGTCATTTGGGGAAGAAACATTCTGGTTTTTGAAATTTCCAGCAATTTTGAGCTGGTTTTTCCTCAGCTTTGTGGATTTACCTACCTTTGATCTTTGAGGCTGATGACCTTTGGATGGGGTTTTTGTGGGGGGGACCTTTTGTTGATGTTGATGTTACTGCTTTCTGTTTGTTAGTTTTTCTTCTAACAGTCAGGCCTCTTTTCTGCAGTTGTGCTGCAGTTTGCTGGAGGTTCACTCCAGAACCTATTTGCCTGGGTATCACCAGTGGAGGCTGCAGAACAGCAAAGACTGCTGCCTGCTCCTTCCTCTGGAAGCTTCATCTTAGAGGGCCACTGGCCTGATGCCAACCAGAGCTCCCCTGTATGAGATGTGTGTCAACCCCCGTTGGGAAGTCTCTCCCCGTCAGGTGGCACAGGGGTCAGGGACCCACTTGAGGAGGCAGTCTGTCCCTTAGCAGAGCTCGAGCGCTTTGCTAGAAGAACCCTCCTTGTCAGCATCTGCTGCTGTCTGCAGAGCCAGCAGGCAGGAACGTTTACGCCCACTGAAACTGCGCCCACAGCCACCCCTTCCCCCAGGTGCTCTGTCCAAGGGAGATGGTAGTTTTGTCTCTAAGCCCCTGACTGGGACTGCTGCCTTTCTTTCAGAGATGCCCTGCCCAGTGAGGAGGAATCGAGAGACACAGTCTGGCTACAGCCTCTTTGCTGTGCTGTGTTGAGTTCCGCCCAGTCTGAACTTCCAGGCCTCCTTAGCACTGTCAGAGGAACACTGCCTACTCAAGCCTCAGTAATGACAGATGCCCCTCCCCGCACCAAGCTCCATCGTCCCAGGTCAGCTCCAGACTGCTGTGTTGGCAACGAGAATTTCAAGCCAGTGGTTCTTGGCTTGCTGGGATCTGTGGGAGTGGGACCTGTTGCGTGTGCCCACTTGGCTCTCTGGCTTCAGCCCCCCTTCCAGGGGGTGAACAGTTCTGTCTCACTGTGGTTCCAGGTGCCACTGGGGTACGAAAATAAAAGCCTGCAGCTAGCTCAGTGTCTGCCCAAACAGCCACCCAGTTTTTGCTTGAAACCCAGGGCCCTGGTGGTGTAGGCACATGAGGGACTCTCCTGTTCTGTGGATTGCAAAAATTGTGGGAAAAGCGTAGTGTCTGGGCCAGATAGCACAGTCCCTCACAGCTTCCCTTGGCTGGCGGAGGGAGGCCCGGAGGAAGGTCCCCCACTCCTTGCACTTCCTAGGTGAGGCAACGCCCCACCTTGCTTCTGCTTGCACTCCATGGGCTGCACTCACCACCTAACCAGTCCTCATGACATGAACAGGGTACCTCAGTTGGAAATGCAGAAATCACCTGCCTTCTGCATTGGTCTCGCTGGGAGCTGCAAGCCGGAGCTGTTCCTATTCAGACATCTTGCCAGATCCTTCCAATGTTTTTCTTTATCATAAAATTAAATTTAACTGTGGAACACTTCATGGATGTGCACGTCCTCCTTGTGCAGGGGCCATGCTAATCTCTGTATCATTCCAATTTTAGTAAACGTGCTGCCGAAGCAAGCACTACTTGGAATAATTGCTGTGAGATTTCATGATTTTGTGTGTATAAAAATTTTGTTTCTGAGTGGCACTTTATTTGCATGGATATGTCATAATTTGTTCATCAACTGGTGAGCTTTGTGTTGTTTTCAAATTTTGGCTGTTACAAATAAAGCTGCTATGAACATTCACATATTTCCTTTTCTCTTGGAAAAATAATGAGAAGGCCATGCTGGATCATATGGTTAGTGACTGTTTAACTTTTAAGGAAACTACTGAACTGTTTTCCAAAGTGACTATGTTTTTTGACATTCCCATGAGCAGTGCATGAGAGTTTCCTTCCTTCCACATCCTCACCAGCGCTTGCTATGGTCAGTCTTTGTAATTTTAGCCACTCTAATAGATGGTAATGGTATGTTGTTGTGGTTTTAGTTTGCATTTCCTTAATATTTAATGACATTGAGTATCTCTTCATGTGCTTATTTTTCATCTGTATATCTTCTTTGTTGACAGGTTTTATCAGTAATGATGGTGGCTTTATAAACCTTTTGCTCTGTATCTATTGAAATGATCATATGGTTTTCTTTTTTACTTTATTAATGTGCTGAATTACACTGGCTGATATTTAAATATTAAACCAACCCTGCATTTGTGGGACAAACCACATTGAGTAGTTATATGTCATCTTTAAATAAATTGTTTAGTTTCATTTGCTAAAATTTTATTTAGAATTTTTGTGTCTATGTTAATGAGGGATATGGACCTGTAGTTTTCCTTCCTCTTCTTCTGTTTTCTTTGCCTGGTTTTGGTATCAGGTAATGCTGGGCTTATAGAATCAGTGAAAAATCCTCCCTCCTCTTTATTCTTTGAGCCTCACATAGCAGGTGTTCGATAACTATCCCGTGGGCGATTTGGTATAGAGAAAAGTAAATTAATGTGGAATAAGCAAACAGAGTTTATGGTGGGAAAATGTATAATATAAAAACACATCATTAGCAAACACTGTGCCATCAAACCTGCAAGCAGGATTCACATTCGTCGTCTCCTTAATCTTCACCTGCGAGGTGGGAATCACTATTCCTGACTAACAAGTGAGGAGCCTGGGAGGTTGTGACTTGTTCAAGATCACTTAGCTGGATGGAGTTTTCACAAAGTAAATCTTATGTGAGTCTATTGCATCCCCACTTCAGGGCAGCCATGGCTTCTGACTCCCACAGGGACAGGCCAATCCTCCCTCATCTGGAAGCTGCTGCTGCTGCCGGGGCTTAGGAGAGAAGAACCTCAGCACCCTAAAGGAGAGTGGGAGGCGCGACTTCCTGTGCGCAGGCTTCGGAGAGGAAGCTGGGGCCGCCTGCAGGGAGCACTCTCCCTTGGCTGTGTCTGCATCTGCGGTGTGGGGCCCTTTAAGCAGGCTCTTCTCTCTCTGATCCCAGGACACTGGACATATGAATATGGGAGTCCCATTTTTCTCTTCATAGATCACATGCTGGATAAAGGGTCTCAAGAGGCCTTGAAACTGACATGTCAGGATACAAATGTAGGACTGGTCATTTGTGTTGAAGAAGGAGATGTTCCCACCCTCATAGTTCAGGAAGACCCCTACTCGTGTAGGAGGGGTCTCGGGGGAGAGGTTGATAAAATGGGGATTGAATGTGAAATACAAATATTCTGTCGTCAGTCCGAAGACCCAGTACCCATTGTTGGGAGACAAAGTCACAGAGTCCTTCTTCCTGTCTGTGTCATCCTGGCACACTCCCACACACCACCCTACATTTTGTCCCACGTCCACCTCCCAGTAATGTTTCCCTGCCTGGAAACCCTGAGAAGCCACCACATTCTTCCTTGTGAATCTCTTCGTAGAGTAAGGCACCTTCTGGGGAGCTTTTCTATGGGTTACAGTTTTCAGATCAGAAACGCAGAGCTGCGAGTGAGCCGTCGCTGGGTCCAGAGTCACCTCCACTGGGGTGCGGTGGGGGAGAGAGGAAGCGTGAGTTACTGAAGAGGAAATCTGGGCTAGAATAAGAGGTCGACCCTCCCACTGCAGACTGGCTCCGGGTAGGATCCGGCCAGTCCCACTATCCCCTCAGCCGTGTCTCTTCTCCAGGGCAGCCCCTGTGCCTCACTGATGCTTGGAGATGCTCAACCACCAGAGGTTCAACTCCTCTGTATCACCCAACCCGACCACTGCCCTCCCAGGTAAGCCCATATTTGACTTTGTGAGACCTTGAGTGACTCCAGGATTCACCTTCCTTCCACCCACCTGTTCCTGCTGACTTCACTTCTTTCCCCTTAGCACAGACTCCTAGAAGCCAGCTACTGGTGCCCTCAGTTCCCTGGCGTCCTGCCTGTGACCCCTCCGAGCTGACCCAGTCCCTATGCTTTTCCTTCCAAGTCCTGGGCCAAGAAGTGCATTTAGAGGCAGCGGCACCCTGGGGTGGATTGGGGCATCACAGATTTGCCGTCTGCAAGCCAGGTGGGCTCCATATTTGTCACTAGTCATCTTCCTACTCCATGCCCACTGTCACCCTCTCAGGCGTCAGTACCTGCGTGTTTCCGGGCCTCTCTCAATTCTGAAAGCAAGCAGACAGAACAGGCAGTTCAGCGCTCCCGTGGGGAACAGGACACAGGGAGAAGGGAGAGACCAAGGATTAGGACCCTTTGTGAGTGTCATGGGCCCTCTCAAGAGATCTGAAGGCGGCTATGGGGCTTCTCTACAAAATGCACCTCCCCCAGAATCTAGACAATTCAGATTTCCCATCACAAGCTTGGCTCTGCAGGGACCCATGGGCCTCAGGATATAAAAATCCATAAACGAGAGACTTGGAAAGGAGTCATAAATGTGGGAAGAGGAATATTTTCTTTTACCTGCCTGTCTGTGCTTTCTTCTCCAGTCTGAAAAACAAAAACAAAAACAAAACACACAGAAGAGGCTGACATCACAGAGCAGGGCCCAAGGAGAGCGTGGGAGGAAAGCCCTGTATGTGATAACACTCTCACCCAGTTTATCCTGCAGTTTCCACGAAACAAAAAGCAGACGATTTAGTGGTTGATACAGGACTGGGTAAAGTCTCAAAGCATCAGGCCAGGGAGGTTGAGGATCACCCACCAATTTTTCTCAGGTTCCTCCTTGTGGTCCACACACCCTCAGAGCTGGTGATCAACACCTCCCCCCACCACACACAGAGCGGACCAACGGGCAACAGGCACAGACGGGGACTTCCAGGCCCTGAGGCCTATCCTAAGCCCTCCAGATGTCTGAGGGGCAACTCATTAGCAGTGGATGGAGAGAGCGCGGCAGCTGCTCTCCTGCACCTGCCGGTACTTCCTGTCCAGCCTGGAGCCGGGGTCTCCAGAGGCTCACGCTGTGGATCAGGGAGGGACCCGGGAGAACCATGTGTGGGAGGCTCAGGACGTGACACACACTTACCCAATTCTGCCTGGATTTTCCCTGAAACAGAAACAGTGTATTCAGTGGTGGACACAGGAATGTGCAAGGTACAAACATGACCCTGGCTGCTTGCACAGGTGGGACAAGCTGCAGGTGTGAAGGGCAGGGCCTCTCCTAGAACACTTACATGTGCTCGTCTCCGCAGCCCCCGCACGGAGCGTAGCTGTCTGCGGGGAGCAAGAGATCAGGAAGGTTCATGCTAAGGAGAGGGACAACAGCTGGGATGCTGTGGAGGTGGAGATGGAGATGGGAGAAGGCGGCTGGGAGGGGAGGCGGGGGGATGGAGGTGGGAGAAGGCAGCTGGGAGGAGAGGCGGGGGCGGCCTCATCCCCGTGGGAAGTGTCACTCCCAAGGAGGAAATTTGTTCTGGGGTGAAGACTCTTACTGAGATTATCATTTCATCTCAGTCAGTTTTATTTCCTCTTTTATGAAGTCTTTGCAACTACCCTGAAATTTTCTTATAAGACTCTTGTTGTAGCTAGTAGAAATTTATTTATTTTTATATATTTATTTTTTGAGTCAGGGTCTCACTCTGTTGCCCAGGCTGGCGTGCAGTGGTGCAAACATGGCTCACTAAAGCCTTGACTTCCTGTGCTCAAGCCAGCCTCCCATCTCAACCTCCTGAGTAGCTGGGACCACTGTCATGAACCACCACACCCGGCTAATTATTTTATTTTATTTTTAAAATTTTTTTTGTAGAGAGGAGTTCTCGCCATGTGGCCCAGGATGGTCTTACACTCCTGGGCTCAAGTGATGCTCCCACATTGGCCTCCCAAAGTGCTGGGATTACAGACACGAGCCAACACACTCAGCCTGTTTGTAGGAATTTATGTGAACTCTTTTTGTACTGAAAATCAATGATCTGCTTATCCTGTGCTCCATGTAAAGTAGAAAGGGATTGGCAGAGGCTGGCGTTTTCTGAAGGAGCCATTTCAGGCCAGCACAGAGGAGGCTGAAGACTGGGTTCCCTCTGCCTCCGGTGGTGGACCCTGGGGGCCTAGGGCTGGAACAACAGAGCCCGGAGGTGTGTGAGGGCAGCCTGATACCAGCTCCACAGGAACCACCAAGAAGGTATGGGCCCGTACCTCTCTCTCTCACTTACCTTTGGATTTGAAGAAAACAACTGTCATCCCCACGACAACACCACATAGGCCACCACAGAGTAATCCGGGTAAAATAGAGGCCAGGCGCCAAGGTGAGGGCTGGAAAAAAGTATCTGAAAAACAGTCCCACAGACCCCTTAGTGATTACTAAGCAGGTAAGACAATTTTACACCCATTTAAGGAATCTCCCAGTACCCCAAGATGAAAACATTTTTCTCCAATTTCTTTTACAGATTTAAAGCTTTACATTTGTATAAGTCTCGATCCATCTGGATTTTATACATATACTCACGTGTGTGTGTGTGTTTGCGTGTGTGTGTGTATGTAATGAGGCAGAAGTTCAATGTCATCTTCTTCTAAGCAGGTATTGACTGTGCTGGCAATGTTTATTGAGTGGACCTTGCTTCACACACTACCACACATGCAAGGTCACCTCTGTGTACCTCAAGTTTCTGTTCAAGCTTGGATTTGTTTCTGGGCTTTCTGTTCTTTCTCATTGATCCACAGGGTTATCTCTGTGCCAATAATTTTAATTGGCTTAATCTTCAAAGCTTTGGGATATGTCTCTGAGATAAGACTAAGCTTCTTAGCTTGCTCTTATTCCACTGTATCTTAGCACTTCTTGGCTATTTGTTTTGCCACATAAATTTTGGAATTGACTTGTTAGGCTTTAAGAAAACTCTGGGTCAAGTGCGGTGGCTCATGCTTATAATCCCAACAGTTTGGGAGGCCGAGGTGGGAGGATTTCTTAAGGACAGGAGTTCAAGACCAGTCTCAGCAACAAAGTGAGATCCCCATCTCTAAAAATATTTAAAATTAAAAAAAATTAGCCAGGCAAGGTGGTGCACACCTGTGGTCCCAGCTACTTGGGAGGCTGAGGTGGGAGGATTGCTTGAGCATGGGAAGTTGAGGTTGCAGTGAGTCATGATTGCAACACTCTACTCAAGCATGGGTGACAGAGTGACAGCTCGTCTCAAAAAACAAACAAAAAAATGTGCTGAAATTTTTCTATGGAATTGTATTGAATCTGTATAGCAATTGTAGGAGAACTGGTATCTTTAAGAATATGCATCTTCTTATCTGAAAGGTGTTATATTTGTTCTCTTATTTTAGTTTTCATTAGTGTCTGTTAATTTAGTTTTGTAATACCCTTCAATAAGATTTTGTAAATGTTTTATTAGACTTATTCCTGGTTAACGTTTTTTTTATTATTTATTGTACATGGCATGTAATTTTCTTCCTTTGCTGATGTTTACTAATGCAATTGATTTTGTTTATTCATCTCATTTTTCATGAACACGATGGGTTCTTTTATGAGTTGAAAGAATTTGTCTGTAAATTTTCCTAAATTTTCCATTTATATAATCATGTAGACTGTGAACAATGGCCATTTTATTTTTTTCTTTCTAAAAGTTATAACTTTTACATTTTCTTCCCTTATTGAAGTGACCGCTAATAGTAACAGTACTCTAATATAACGTGGAACTGAAGTGTTTAATGCAATCTCCTTATGTTATGATTTTAAATGACACATTAGGTATGTTTTCTGTGTGTATTTAAAAAATTAAGTGGCTTACTATTTTGTATGATGTTTGCTGCAAGTATCTTTAGATATCTTTTTATCCGATTAAGCAGGGTCTCTCCTATTTCTAGATTGATAGAAAGTTTTCTTCTATTTCTAGATTTGCAAGTGTTGAAATCATAGATGAATAGATGTTGAAAGTTATCTATGTTTTATTTATGTCTACTAAGAAAATTATAGTTTATCTCTTTTAACTAATTATGGTAATAATCACATTAATATATGTTCCCATGTTGACCTAACATTTTTTTCCAGGATAAGTTTGGTCATGAGATATGTTTTTGTGGACTTTTCTACTTGCAAAATTTTTGGTAAGATTTTTACATTTTCAATTATGAATAATGTTGGTAAAAATTTTTCCCTTTTCAAGTTGCCCATTTCTGTTATGGTGCCAAAATTATGTTTACTCAATAAAATTAGTTTAATATTTCCTATTTTTTCTGCTTTCTGGATGACTTTCTGAAAGATACATTTTCTCTTTTCTTGAATATTTGGTAGACTTTGTACATAAAAAAATGTGGCCCTTGTGGGAAGACTTTTAAATGCTGACTCTACCTCTTTCGTGGTTACAGATTAGTCAGGTAGTCTATCTTTCCTTCTGATTTTGTATTTTACATTTGTCTTCTTTTAAAAAATTTTTGAGACAGAGTCTCACTCTGTCCCCCAGGCTGGAGTGCAGTGGGGTGATCTCAGCTCTCTGCAATCTCTGCCTCCTGGATTCAAGTGATTCTCATGCCTCAGCCTCCCGAGTAGCTGGGATTACAGACACACACCACCACGCCCACCTAATTTTTGTATTTTTAGTAGAGATGGGGTTTTGCAATGTTGGGCAGGCTGGTCTCGAACTCCTGACCTCAAGCAATTTGCCCGCTTCAGCCTTCCAAAGTCCTGGGACTACAGGCATGAGCCACTGCACCTGGTCTGTATTTTACATTTTTCTATGAAAACTTTCTCTTCATCATATTTAGTAGAAAAGGAAAAAGTTATTCAAAGCAGTTTATCTTATAAATCTCTACTAAATCTTTAGTTGTACCTTCTTGTTATTTCCTGCATTATTTAATTGTGCTGTTTCTCTTTTATTCTTAACTGATGTTGCCAGTTTATCTATTTTAATAACACTTTGAACCATCTAACTTTAGATGTATTAATCTGCACTATTTGTCTTAATATTTCCATATTTCTATACCTTTAGGATTTCTTCCACTTTCTTTTGCTGTTTTCTGAAATATATATTGATGCCTAATATCAATATTCAGCTATTTTATGCTAATAAGAACATTTAAGGATTTAAGGATATATATATATTTTTTTTTTTTGAGATGGAGTCTTGCTCTGTCCCCCAGGCTGGAGTGCAGTGGCATGATCTCGACTTACTACAACCTCCACTTCCCAGGTTCAAGCGATTCTCCTGCCTCAGCTTCCCGAGTAGCTGGGATTTCAGGTGCCCGCCACCACACCCGGCTAATTTTTGAAGTTTTAGTAGAGACAGGCTTTCACCATTTTGGCCAGGCTGGTCTTGAACTCTTGACCTCAGGTGATCCGCCCGCCTTGGCCTCCCAAAGCGCTGGGATTACAGGCGTGAGCCACCACACCTGGCCGGATAAAATTTTGACTCAGAAAACCATATTAGTTCCATTTTACACATTATGATAGATTGTAATTTTATTATCATTCAGTTTTAAGAATTTTCTACCTATCACTATGCTTTCTTCAATTTCTCAGTTATTTTTATGTTTAAAAATTTTTCAAACACTTAAGAATTTAAACTATCATTTGCTATGGTCATTTAACTTTATTAAATTATGATTAGAGAATTTTGTGTGCATGATATCAATGTTTGAAAATTTTCTGAAAACCATTTTATGTGTTTATATCTGATAAAATTTTATAAAAGTCCCAAGTGTGGTAAAAATTCATGTGTATTCTACAAACCTGGAATCCTTCTCCAAAATATGTTATTTCAGGCTTATTAATTTTTACTTCAAATATTATATATTCTTACTCATTTTGTCTACTTATTTAATCAATTTTAGAACTCGAAGTATGATCTTTTTTCTTACATTTCTGTTGATATTTTCTTTTTATATTTTACATGTATCAGGTACATACATATTTAAAATTTTCATATTCTTATACTGAGTGAACTTATGTTTTTGAAATAACTCTATTCCTAATGTCCTCTTTCTTAAAACCTTGTCTTCCTTTTCTTGACACTAATATATCTGTTCGATTCTTCTTGATTAATATTTTTCCAGTATTTTTTATTTTCAATGGATAGGTCATATGTGCTACATTTTTCCTCTTATGAATTGCAATTGAGATTTTTATTATTTATTTATTTTTATGTTTTTGAGATGGAGTCTTGCTCTGCCACCCAGGCTGGAGCACAGTGTTGCCATCTCGACTCACTGCAACCTCTGCCTCCTGGGTTCAAGTAATGAGATTTTTAAATCCAGTCTGAGGTTCTTTGTCTTTTAACTGGCAAATTAAATCCTTTTACATTGAGTGTGATTCTGGAAACATTTTAGTTTATGTAAATTTTCCTACTATTTGTAAATCCTTTCTGAAATTTTCTACATTTTTATTCTGCTTCATGAAGGAGCAATGACGTTTTCTCAAAATGAAGAAACAATTATTTTCTTAGTCCTAGAGTTAATTTCCTTAAGTTTTGTATGTGTTGAGTTGTGAGTGTTGCACCATTAGGGTATTATGTGGTGAAGGAAATACTTAATTCTACTGCCTTGGAATTGTAAACAATTCTACTTCTGCCTTATCAAATGTTTGGTTTTGTTTTTTATACCTCATCAATCTTTGACTCTCAAAACAAATCACTGAAGCTGGGTGGTACTACACAGCAATCCCAGACACAAGCTGCTACTCTACCCTGGGTGACCTATGCACACACCCATTCCTTGCTCCTGCTTCTCCCCACTCACCTCCTATCAATACCTTGGATTCCACCTCATGACTCTGCTCAGCAAGATGGATGGAACACAATATGCTCCCAGTATTTTCCTGGACTATAATGGAGGTCTCCACATCATACAGGCTGTGCCCATCTGCATTTACTCTGGAGTCTGAAGACAAATGCTGTCCTTGTGGACCTTTCCACTTGACTGTGGGCTGTGGGAACCAGCCTGAGGACAGGCAGAGTAACTGGATACCTCCGTCGACATATCCCATGACGGAAATAAGAGGAAGTGAGCCCAGTGCTGGGAAGAAAACAGGGAAAGATGAAAGTGAAGACCAAATTTCAAGCTTATAGCTATTTTGAGTCTGGTTCATCAAGCCTGTACCCATAACAACACACACATCCTTCTCTGTCTCTCTCTTACACACACATCCACTCATAATACTACTGCAAGACTTTCCATGGTCTATGTTCATTCAGCATTTATTTAGGAACCACTATGTATGCCTGGATATTCCTAAGTATGAAATAGGATGCAGTGCATAAGACACAGCCCCTTCTAATGAGAAACTCATTGACCAAATAGTGAGGACACTGTATAAAATACATTTCATAGTGAAATGCAACTATGAAAGCACAGTCAGGTTAGCAAAGAGAAGAGTGCTTAACTGTCAGGGAAAGTCACAGCTTCCTGGAGATGGCATTTGCACCCTTCTGTGTCAGAAAATAGGAGTTTTGTTGTGGTCAGGTTGGGGAGAGGGGAAGCATTTTAGACAAAAAGAGGCAAGTGCAAACCACAATGTGAAAAGTTAACATGCCACAGTGATTTCAAGGACTCATGAGTATTTATATTCCAGATAATGATGTATAAGAGAGTAGGGGTGTGAGACAAGGTGTGAAAAAGGCACAAGGCAAGCCATGGAGGTCATACATTTACTGACCTGAGCAATGTGGACTTGCCCACAGCCACTTTGAGAACTGTAGACCAGTAGGGCTCTTACCAGTCTCCAGCAGGTGGGAGTTATGGTAAGACCTGTATCTTAGAGAGGTCTCCAGACAGCAGCATGGAGGAGGGACCACAGAGAACACTCCGGAGGAGAGTAACCCGCTGTGCAACTACTGAAGTGACTCCAGTGAGAGAAAAGAAGGGCTGGGGAGAAGGAGGGCTTTGAGAAGGGGAACTGCAGATGCAGAATCTATTTGGAGGTTGATTCAATAGGACTGAACATCAAGGAAGGGTTTATTGTGACATCCAGATTTGTGACTTGGGAAATGTGGAAGAGTACCCCTTATGTGGTTGACTTCAATTTGATGATTTAATATTGCCTTTTAACCACTCCAAACAGAACTTCCTCTCTGAGTGCTGTTCTCTGCCATTCCCCAGGGTCTGGATCAATACATGGAGTGTAATAAATGTTTATTAGTCAATAAATTAATGAAAGAATGATGATGGTGTAAGCACCAAGGAAGGGGGTTCAAGTAAGATGATGTAGACTTATCTTCCTTGCTCCTTCCTCTAAGTAAAATTATAAACCCTGGAAATGAGGCAAGCATAGGTGCATTGTGAAAAGTAGAAAGACTAAGGAGGACTGACTAGGGACCCCAGGACTAGAGAAAAACCACAGCAGCTGAGCATTCTATGACCACTCCCCCACTCCCACCTCCAGCAGAAGTAGGTGGCCCAACGGGAATCTTTCCACCCCTAAATGGCTGAAAATACATGATATGCAAAGTGGTGCTGGCAAAAGAATTGACCATGAGCCACATTGACTGGAGGCCAGGGGAAGAGTTCTTTGTCCCACTATGCCAGATGATCACCTCTCTCACAAGAAACACTGGGGAGCAACATGGGGAAACACCTTTTACTGCCACAGTCGGTACTAGAAAAGATGATCAGAATCTCCAGGGACATCAGATAAGCAAAGCAGACCAAAATAATACAGTAAAGTCTCTGAAAATTAAATTGTATTTGGAGCCATAACCACCAAAAATAGACTAGGACCTGAGTCATAAATCTAAACATGGTGACTGCCTGCAAAACAGAAGCTTTACATAGGGTCTAGAGTGTCTTACAATAACTAAACCACTTAGATTTCAACTAAAAATTACCCATCACACCAAGAACCAATTAAATATCAACTTGAATGAAAATAGACAATCATGTAATTGCCAAGACCAACATGAATAGCTATTATTAAAGTGTTTCAAAGAGCAATTATGAATTATCTCAAAAAAATTAAAACTCACAAAAATCATAGATGTTATAAAAAGCAAATCGGGAGTTATATAACAGAAAAAAAACACAAAAACAAAAACTAACTGGGTAGCTTCAATACTAGAGTGGAGATGACAGAAAATAAAATCATTGAACTCCAGGATACAACAATGAAACTTAACCAGTGTGAAGAGAGAGGAAAATATTTTTTCTAAAAAGGAAAAACAGATCCTCCAGGACCTATGGGACAATAACAAAATATCAGCATTTATATCATCATTGTCTCAGAAGGAGAGGTGAAAGAGAGAGAGCTGAAAGAGTATTTAAAGAAATGATTGTCGATCTAATCAAAGGAGGTGAAAGTCCTTTCAAGAAGCTGAGAGCAAACCAAATAGGAGAAGTGCAAAGAAACTCATGCCTTGATAGATCATAATTAAATTTCTGAAAATAAATAAAACTATCTTGAAAGCAATCAGAGATAAATGATGCATTATATATAAACCAATGACAGCAGATTTTTCATGAGGAATATTCAAGGCCAGAAAGAAGTAGCACATTTTTCAACTGCTGAAAGAAAATAACCATCAGGAAACTTCACAAATTCTATATCTGGCAAAACCATTATTCACAAATAAAGAGGAAATCATTTGCATGTTTATTCTCAGATAAACAGAAACTAAGAGAATTTGTCACTAGCAGACCTATCCTAAAAGGATGGCTGGAGGAAATTCTTCAAACAGAAAGGAAATGATAAAAGAAAGAATCTTGGAATATTAGGAAAGAAGAAAAGCAATAGAAAAAGAAGAATAAGGAAAACTACAATAGATTTTCCATTTTATTAGTGTTTAACAATCACATACGGGCTGGGTGTTGTGGCTCACGCCTGTCATCCCAGCACTTTGAGAGGCCAAGGCTGGGGATCATTTGAGGTGAGGAGTTTGAGACCAGCTGGCCAACATGGCAGAACCCCATCTCTACTAAAAATACAAAAAAAATTAGCTGGATGTGGTGGTACATGCCTGTAATCTGAGCTACTCAGGAGGTTGAGGTACAAGAATCACTTGAACCCAGGAGGTGGTGGTTGCAGTGAGCTGAGATCATACCACTGCACTCCAGCCTGGGTGACGGGGCAAGACTCTGTCTCAAAGAAAACTAAAAACTAAAAAAAATTACATATGATGGTTTAAACAGAAATTAAGTCACTCTCTGATGTAGTGCTTATGTATATAGAATAAATACTCAAGGCAGTATTATTTTTAAAATGTGGAGATTAAAGGGATCTAAATGAAAATGAAGTTTCCACACTTCAAAGTGGTAAAATGTTGATACAGTAGATTGTGACAAATTATATATGAATATCATAACACTAGAACAGCACCTAAGAAAACACGACAAAATGTTATACTAAAAAAAGACTAACAATACGTTGTAATGGAATCCTAAAAAAATTTAGTAACACACAGGAAGTCAAGAAAAAAGAAGAAAACAAAAGAAATTGAAACAGGACAGGCATCATCACTGTCATTTCACCAACAGGGTGGCAGTGGCTTTCCTCCGTATCCTGTCAGGTGGTGGCAGGTGCAGGTGGCTGTCCTCTCTGTCATGACCCCACCTGTGTGATGGCAGGGCCAGGCTCATCTCCAGAAACCTCAGGTCAGGGATGCCCACCGAAGCCTTTTTACATCATGTCAGAATCTGGAAAACCTGTTTTATTTCATTATCTGAAATACTTTCAAGAGCTGATAACGGTAGCATGACTTTACAAGACAACTCAGTCATAAATAAACAACTGACCTGACACCTGCAGCTCCCAGGTGGCCTCCTCATCATAAATCTGGGAACTGAACCAGCACCCATACAGGTCCACATCCAGGGGAGTGATATTTTTTAGTCTTAGAGAGACATGCCCCCATGCAATGGAGTCCTTCACAAGCTCAGTTCTCCCTTGATACTGTGGCATCTGCATAGATTCCCGGTCTTCCCCATCTCTGTAGAGGTGGACCACAGCATGGAGCTGATTCCTGAAGAACCGCACTTCCATGGCCTCTGCACTGGTCTCAGGAAAGAGGGAGCAGGAGAACACTGCGTCCTCCCCCACCGAGGCCTAGACAAACTTGCCCGGTCCAGTCACTTGCCACTGTCCTATGGGAGGAAACACAACAGATAACTGAGCAAAATCTACTTGAGTCCTTCTCAGGGCTCTGGTGGGTGGAGATGTGTGGGGTGTGGGGTGGGGGATCCATCAGTCTTCTTTCTAAACCTGATGACTTGGATTTGCACATCTTCTTACACTTGCGAGAACGCTTCCGTGTCAGTTACTTCACTTGCGAGAACGCTTCCGTGTCAGTTACTTCACTCGGTTCTCATACACATCTCGTGTGAGATGAGGTGAGGTCTGTGCTATCAATATTTCCCACATTCAACATGAGGAAACCCTGTCTCTGGGGCTGAGTTGTTCAGAGGCCTGAGAGACACCTTCCAAATGCAGAATCCCTGACTAGAGGAGAATCTACCTCCACATGCTCTCTGCCCAGCTGCTTAATGAACACTCACACCACCGCCTTTGCATTTTCTATGCTAAAAACCTTTTTAAATGACTCAGGAGGGGAGTAAGTGGCCATAAAATATCCAATTTGGGGAAATTTATTTCCTTCAAATAGATGATTACGTCTTGTAAATGTTTTATGGATACAAGAGAGAAATACATATTCTCTGCTGAAGCACATTTATTTGTGCTTCTTTTTTTAAGCAGACTTCTGCCACATTCTGAAGGACATGGTATGACACAGTGAGGAGATTTTGTAGTTTTTGTTTCAGAGATTTGCTCTTTAGTGCACTCACGTTGTGACATATCTTTTCCATGACACCTACCTTTTATTCCAGGTAATAATTTTATGTTTTTCCACTTTATTATTTCGTACTTGAATAGTACTTCATCTAGCAAAAGCTTGTCCAAGCCACAGCCTGTGGGCTGCATGAGGCTCAGGACAGCTTTGAATAGGGTCCAATACAAATTCGTAAACTTTCTTAAAACATTATAAGACTTTTTGTGATATTTTTTCATTCATTAGTTATTGTTAGTGTTCTTCTTCTTTCAACATGGCCCAGGGAAGCCAAAAGATTGGACACCCCGACTCTAGTGCTTTATCAACATGGCTTACCTGTTTTTTTGTTTGTTTGTTTGTTTGTTTGTATTTTCTTGGTACAGCTTTGTCTTGATCTTCCCTTGAAACTGTTTTCATCTTGCTGCAAGTGACATAATTGTTTGTTTTCTGCAAGTCTTCCCTGCACAACTCTCAGCTTCATGAGGACAGAGTGTGTGTGTTTTCCTCAGCACAGGATTCCCCATGCCCAGCACAGAGAATGGGCTCTGCAGACAGGGATTATGCTCGTGAATGGTGAGTGCTACTTTCTTTGTGCATTTGCTTCTTGGTTTTGTGGTCGACCAAGTAATTTTCCTGGTGTAAATCACACTTACAACTCTGTATGATTAGAGTTCTTCTTAGCGAGATCACAAATGATGGAGGCCCGCTCCCTTCACCTTCCAAGTACCCAACCCTTTGATTGGCAGTGTCTCTTGATTCATTCACATGTATCCATTTATGGTATATGGATCTACCTGTGTGTGCTGTCTGCACGTGCATCAGAGGCAAAGTGGATCCCGTGTGTGAATTTCCAGATAAGTGGATGTTTTTAATTTTAGCACTAATTATGTCTAAGTTTAAGTACATTTTATAAATCTTGCTGAAATGTATTTCACTTGTGCACCTTTAAGAGTATTATTAAATGAGGTGTGATTTTGCCGCCTGATGTCTGACCAGCTGCTGACCTGGTGTAGCAGATGTTGAGGCCCTGCTCCTCACCGCCCAACCCTGAGTCCCCCTGAAGTGGGATGGGCATTTCCCTGCCTGCTGACAGCTCCGCCCTTGGAGCCTGGCCTCTGCCTCTCTGCTGATGGCTTCTTGCAACCTTTGGAACTTACTCAGCCCAGGCACAGGGCAGCCAAGAAGGTTTGCGATTTTAATAGTCCCAGGGGGCACATCTCACCCAGTGGGGAACAGGAAGCGGTGGATGTTGGGAAGATCCTGAGCCGTCATCTATACGGTTCCTGCAAAGGACACAGTGGGACTGGGTCCCAGTTGCCACCACCGCAAGCTGCTCATTAGTGCACCCTCTATGGCTTTCCTCCCACTGGCTTCACTCTTTGCACCTTGTCACTTTTGTTTCTGAGAATGATCTGCTAAACAAACCATCTGCAGAAAGGCTGTTGCTCTAGATCAGTTTTTGGGAACCAACCTGTCAGCTGGGCTGCTGTGAGTGCTGCCCTCAAGGCTGCGTGAGACTCTCAAGCTGGGCAAACAGTTTTTAGTACATGTCTGTTTCTCCGGCCAGCCTTACTGCTGTCATTTGTCTTGCTGACAGCGTCTCCCTTTACTCCTTCCCTGGGGGAGAAGCAAGGAATAACACTGTGTGTGGTTGCAACACACTGTGCACCAGTGGAGCTCTGTGCTGCGTGCTCTACATGCAGAAGTCCATGCAGTCCACACAGTAGCCCTTCAGCCACAGGATGTCACGGATGTGATATTATTACCTCTATGTCATCATAAGCAAAAACTGACGCTAATAGAGGTTATCAGCCACGAGCTCATAGGCAGAGAAAAAGAAAGTTTAAAAAACAGTCTTACTTCCTCCAAGGTCATTTCCAGGATGCCCTGCTGCCTCATGCAGAAACAGAAAGCAGACAGAAAAGCTCGTCAGAAAATGGCTGAGAATGTACTTAAATGGAGGCTCTCTTTTGAGTAACACACATGGATTGTGGTTTTTTGTTTTTGTTTTTGTTTTTTTGAGTCAAAGTCTCACTCTGTCACCCAGGCTGGAGTGCAGTGGCACGATCTCGGCTCACTGCAGCCTCCACCTCCTGGGTTTAAGCAATTCTCCTGCCTCAGCCTCCCGAGTAGCTAGGACTACAGGTGCCCGCCACCGCGCCCAGCTAATTTTTGTGTTTTCAGTAGAGACAGATTTTCACCATGTTGGCCAGGCTAGTCTCAAACTCCTGACCTCAGGCGATCCACCCACCTCAGCCTCCCAAAGTGCTGGGATTACAGGTGTGAGCCACTGCGCCCGGCCAACACACATGGATTTTGATGCCCTTATTTCTGTTTTCTTGGCTTTGTTTAGCAAAACAGTCATAGGTAGACAAATAGCAGGATGGAACTGTTTCGGACAGAAAGTGAACACAGTCAAATGAACTTTTCATGGCTTGACACTGACCACCCAGAATCCAGTGTTCTACTCCAGTCCCCGTCTCTCCCTGCCCAGTGTTCTACTCCAGTCCCCATCTCTCCCTGCCCAGTGTTCTACTCCAGTCCCCGTCTCTCCCTGCCCAGTGTTCTACTCCAGTCCCCGTCTCTCCCTGCCCAGTGTTCTACTCCAGTCCCCGTCTCTCCCTGCCCAGTGTTCTACTCCAGTCCCCGTCTCTCCCTGCCCAGTGTTCTACTCCAGTCCCCGTCTCTCCCTGCCCAGTGTTCTACTCCAGTCCCCGTCTCTCCCTGCCCAGTGTTCTACTCCAGTCCCCGTCTCTCCCTGCCCAGTGTTCTACTCCAGTCCCCATCTCTCCCTGCAAAGTTTATTGGATTACTCAATATCCTATGCACCAGGCTTTGTGTTGATGGTTACTAGAAGGAGAAAGAAGAGTGGATTTCTGCCTAGAATATGCCAGGTTCCAACTTATTCCTCACTTAAAGGTCTGGTGCTTTACCCCATATCCACAGGTGTTTCTAACTCAGCATGTACATAACTGGACACATTGTCTTTTTCTCCAAACATCCTAAACAGTATCACCTTCCACCCAGACACCCAAGTCAAAAACCTGGGGATTTTATTAGAGACCTCCCCTGCCTAAGCCCCACAGCCCACTGGGGAGAACAATATATTTACCTTAGATTCTCAGTGTGTTCCCTCCCCACTCCCAGGGCTGCTCCCATTATTCTGGGCTGCTATAATAGTGCACACAGTGCCCATGTCCTTGAGAAACAGCCCACGGGGTCTGCTCCTGAATTCCTGCTGCCCTGTGCTTCCCACAGCTCCTGGCATTGGTAGTTGCCAGCCTGAGGCCCGGGGAAGCTGGAGAATGCAAGCACCAAAGATTCCTGCATCTCGCTGTGCTGAGTTCATTGTCACGAATGAACTCAAAATATTATTCAACAAGGAGACAAACAACATCCAAACTGAAAGACTTACCTGACACCAGCTTGTAGAAACTGAGAACCAAAATGAGCACGAAAGCCATGGATATTCCTGTGAGTTGATCTCACGTCATGAAAACAGATGACAGCAGGGGTGGACGGATGATTTGGAGGGCAGGCCAGCTGTCTCAGATGCAGGAGCCATGGAGAGGCTCTTCATGAACTGATGTCAAGCTGTGCTTTTCTCCCTAGAGCCTCCCTAAACATGGCTGTATGAATGAGGAGTGTGGGCCCTGGACTTTGAATCACTGCATTTATTGGCAGGTCATAAACATCTATCTCAGACCAGAGAAACGGTCATGGAAAGAGAGTAGGGTACACTTGGAGGGACTTTGTTCTGGGTCAAGATAGTGCCCCACATAGGTGGCATAGGAATGCCAGACGCAGAGATATTTTCAGGCTTAGTCTGGCAGGCAGAGCTGCAAGAGAGAGTGAGCATCTATCCCTGAAAGAGAGATTGGATGGGTGCAGTGGCTCAGGCCTGTAATCCCAGCACTTTGGGAAGCCAAGGCAGGTGAATCATGAGGTCAAGAGCTCAAGACCATCCTGGCCAACATGATGAAACCCCGTCTCTACTAAAAATACAAAAATTAGCCAGACATGGTGGCACGCACCTGTAGTCCCACCTACTTGGGCGGCTGAGGCAGGAGAATCGCTTGAACTGGGGAGGGGGAGTTTGCAGTGAGCCCAGATCACACCACTGCCCTCCAGCCTGGTGACAGAGTGACACTGTATCTCAAAAAAAAAAAAAAAAAAAAAGATAGAAATCATCTCAGCACAGGGCAGTGAGACAGTGAATTTGCCCAGGCACATAGGCAATGCTCCATGAGACTCATATTTCCTGGCACAGTGTGAGGAAATTCTGCCCGTCCCTCCCTTGTCTTGAGTTCAGGGACAGGACTCTGATCATGAGGCCAGATGGGGTTGAACTTGCCAGAACAACCAAGACCTTGATCTCCAAGGATCCAAGGTATTGAGAAAGAGACCAAGATGAGGCTTCAGGCCCGGGGATAAGGCAAAGATGCATTCATTCAGTCATTCATTAGATGCACTAAGCCAGGACAAACACAGTTAGAGATTATGCAGCGATTTCAAGTCTGGGGACATGCACGAAGAATACGCACTTACTAGATCAGAAAGCAGGTTTCCACGGAGAGCACTATGAAGGGCAATGAAGGTAAAGAGCAATTTAAAAAGAGGAAACCCCATGAACTCAGAAATTGCTAGTAACACAATTTTAAATAACTAATGGGTCTAAGAGAACTAATAGAAGTTGAAGGTAATTAGACTAGAAGAAGAATGAAAACACTACATTTAAAACAGTGTGATGCATGTAAGGCAGTTCTTACAGAAAGGCTTATCCTTAAGTGCTTATATTAGGAAAAAAGAAGTCTGAGTATTGGCTGAACAAAGTATCTGAGTTAATCCGAGTTAACTCTTGGATCCTGAAGTTCTCGGGCCACTCGCCCCATCTTTTCTCTCCCTTCACTCTTCTTTTTTTTCTTTTTTTTTTTCACAATCTGTAAACATGTAATCCTGCCTTAAGTACAAAGCCTTTACAAATGCAAAAAAATCAAAGATTACAAGTCAATTTCTTTCTGCATACAGTAAGAGCTGAAATGTAAAGAGATCAACGTTAGAAAAAATACACTGAAAAACATGCCACTTTAATAATAATAAGACAAAACTGCAAATTAAATCAATAGAAATTAGGTAGATCCATTTATTTTTTAAATACAAGTATAATTTTGGAAGGGCTATTTGACAAATTCAGCATTAACTGCCAACTCTATAGACATGTTTAACAACAACGACAACAAAACAAGGCATTTACTCTTGGCCCTTTTAGTACAGGCAAAGTGTCCTATTGCATCACAAGTATTAGTAACGAAGTAAAAGATCCAAGGGCATAATATTAAAGAGGTTTTTTTCCAACTGCGATTTGGTTGAAAAATAACATAATATGAATGTATACTAATAACTATCAAGACCACCGGTGATCTGCAGAATACCTAGAGGCCTACATACTTAGAAGGCTGAAACTAGTAAAACAGTGTTAAAATCCGTGTTTTTATTCTTAGATGAACAATGAGAGTGAGATTTCTGATGCCAATTTTATAGTGTGGTGGGGAATTGAGAGGAGATATTGGGGAAGACTGGCGGTGTGTGCTGAGTTAGTGCTGGGAATGTGGCTCAAATTAGTTAATACTCAGACTAGGATATTGTTTTAGAAAATTTTAAAGGGTTCTAAATTGTGGCATGTTGAAAAGGATATTAAGGAACAATGATTCATTAGCCCGAAACACAATTTAATGAGTGCCATCAATGGGCTTGAGAAATAAGCAGGGATGGGGGATGGTGAGGCAACATGAGGTGAAAGAGGAAATGGAAAGTAGAAAATATGCTTGAACATTGGAGAATGTGAAAAGTCCACCAAAGAAACTGCTTTCGTTATCACTCAGAAGTGCTCTTCCCATTGGCTACCTGCTCCCGATCACCCAAACGCCAATTTTAGAGCACAGGAGCAGTAACCCCCTTTATCTGCAATTTCACTTTCCATAGTTTGTTACCCGAGGCAACCTTGGTCCAAACGTATTATGTGGAAAATTCCAGAAATAAACAATTCATGTTTTAAATCACAAGCCGGCTGGGCACGGTGGCTCCTGCCTGTAATCTCAGCACCTTGGGAGGCCGAGGAAGATGGATGGATCACCTGAGGTCACGAGCTCAAGACCAGCCTGGCCAACATGGTGAAACCCTGTCTCTACTAAAAATACAAAAATTAGCTGGGCATGGTGGTGGGCGCCTGCATTCCCAGCTACCTCGGAGACCAAAGCAGGAGAATTGCTTGAACCCAGAAGGCAGAGGCTGCAGTGAGCCAAGGTTGCACCACTGTACTCCAGCCTGGGTGATAGAGTGAGACTACATCTCAAAAAAAATAATAATAATAATAATAATAAAATAAAATAAATTACAAGCCATGGAGTGATGAAATCTCATGATCCTCCTGCTCTGTCCTGCCCGGGGTGTGCATCATCCCTTTGTCCTGCTTGTCCACACAGGTTGTGTACAACCTGCCCCTCAGTCGCTTAGTAGCTGCCTTGGTTGTCAGATTGAAAAAACATCGTCTGTAAAGGGTTTGGTACTATCTGAGGTTTCAGGCATCCACTAGGGGTGTTGGAATGTATCTCCTGCAGATAAGGGGAGACTACTGTATTATATTTCAGCTTCCATAAAACTTTACTAATTTGGATTAAGAACACAAGCCTGATTTTGTAAAAAGTATCCATAAATATTCAGAGGTAGACTTCTGTTTCATCAAGTAAAAAGAGCAACTAATTCCAACTGTTGAAGTAGTAACAAGTAAAGGCTTCACCAGGCTTGCCTTGATGAAGAGTTAAGACATACTTTTAGGTCAACAGCACAAGATTATTAAATAACTTGTATGCTACAAACGTGCTGCTTCCACTCATCAAAACAACCCAACAATCCTTACTATTCCAACTTGCTGAGAACCATGTCAGATGTTGCCTTCAAGAATGAAATATTTCTCAAAACTGTTATATCAAACGTAGTAGCTATTGGACATAAAACAGGTAATTTGTGTCAGACTTTAGTTAGTTTTCATGAAGTATTTATCTCCAACTTCAGTTTATCCCAACATTAATTTATGATAGGACAGTTATTAAAATTAGCCATTTCTCAGACTATAGCTTTGAAATCATAAGAAATGGACAATTAAACTCACTAGTCGAAATCTTGATTCAAGTGATGATCCAATAGCTTACAAATGTCTCCAATAAACTGAGCTTTGAGGCAGGATGGAAAACAGAAAAATGTAAAACCTCTATCCCAATCACCAGTGATGGAGGCTAAGCAATTATACCTGCAAATCCTTAACGACAGGTCTCTCCTAATGAAAAATCCTGAGATTTAAGCACTGTGACTTACGGAAGGCAGGTTGGCTTAATGAGAAAGTTTACTTTTAGTAAAAAGACAATCAGCAATATTTTATTTTGGGCACTTAGTATTTCACAGATCCTCAACACGTTTTGAGGTAGGTCAAATATTAATAGCGTATTTTACAAACAAAACTCACGCAGATGTTTTGTTACTTGTCCCAAACCACAGGAGCAATTCTGTCACGATCAGGAATAACGTGGCCTCTCTGATCTTCCAGATTAATCTGTCATGTGTGAAGTTAAGGGTAATCACTTGCAAATATTCATGAAAAAAAACAAAAACAAAGACAGAAGACTAGATATAGAAATTCTACTTCGGGATATTTTAAACTTCTTAAATTGATCCTATAATGAGTATATACTTGCTCTCATTACAAATCTATATATAACTGATCTTTACAATTACAAATGAGCACAGGAGTGACTATGTTGCTTTTCTGCCTTTTAGGGTGAGTAGAGCAGGGAGATAATCAGCCAGCTTTCCCCGGAGCACTAGGCAGCCTTTACCTGAAGGTGCTGTGTTCGAGGCACCATTGACTGCGATTTGGGATCATAGGAGAGCAGGTATACTAATGGGAACAGGATTCAGAAAAGATGCCTGGATCCAAAAAGCGGAGGCTCTCTGCAAGTCAGAGGTGAAGAGAAAAATAGTAACATCTCAAGCTTCTGATCCTGAGTATCATGGCATGGCATTACAACTGCTTGTGATAGGACCTCCTACAAGAACGGTACACTTGTCCCAATAAAGTCCGTTAAAGTTCTTACTAACTAGATAAGCCACAAGTAAAACTAAATTGGTATTTTATTAAAGTGGACACCTATAGAAGCAAATATCTAAACAATTTTAATATGAGTAAGTTTTACCCGTCATGTAAATTCCTCTCATTGTCACAAGCCCAATTCTATTAGCTTGTCATAATTCCTAAAATAATTTACCAAAATTCAGCTCATCTTGACATAGGTTCTTGAGCCAGCATTCTGTGCTGTTTCATCATAAAGTTCCTTTTATTTAAACAATTGTATAATATTAGTAATAATAAAGGATTAAGAACAGTTAACTTGAGCCTAGGAGTAAGGTTGCAGTGAGCCATGATTGCACTACTGCACTAGAGCTCAGGTGACAGAGCAAGACCCTAATCTCAAAAAAAAAAAAAAAAAAAAAGAGAGAGAGACAGAGAGATTAACAACTGAGAAATTAGAAGGAAAACATCATTACTGTGTTATATAAAAGAGTAAGGATATAGGTTTCTGTATAGAACAAACAACCCAATACCATTTGAGCCGAAGAACAAAAGGGAAGAAAAGCAGGTGGCGGGGGCATGGAATGCAGAGTATTGAAGCCTTTTACTCTAATGTCTCCAAAGTTGAGTGTGGAAGTAAAAAGTTTCTACATTTAAAAATTTCATATAAATTATATGAATTGTAACTTTCATAAAAATCAAAATGAAAGGTTCTACATAGGACAAAAGCTATTCCTAAGCAACACATCGTATATGCACAAGACCACTGAATGTCGTGGATATTAGTAACAAATGAAAAGCTTAAGTCTATGACGGATTGAACTAAGATTTCAGTTTGGTATTCTATAAGCCCGAGATTGTAAACTACTCTTATGATATGAAAGCTATAAAGACTTACAGAGTTTTGTGTAGGAACTCTTGAGCTTCTGGTTGGCACATTATCTACTTTTTAAATATGTGAAATAAATACAGACATTTGTGAGAGGTTGTGCAAAACTATTGTACTTACAAAAATGGCACAGAAGTGAATTCAGCAGTCAATGCACATGCATACTTCATTCACATCTTCAACAACAAAACGTATTCTGACTCTATAGAACTGAATAAGAATATTAGCTTCAACAGCAGCTGCTAAGCACTAGAAACACATAAGTTACACCAGAAGGGGCAAATATTGCCCAAGTAAAATTCTACTGTTAAAGCTGAAACAGGTTTAAGGCCATTCAAGTTCAAGCAGAGACAAACACAAATCTTATGTTTGAAATATGTGACCTTTCTTCTAACTTGTAGTCCTAAACTTCTGTTTAAGGTAAATACAGAAGAAATCAATACAATAGAGATTATACTAAATAAGAGTAACATACAAAGCTGTAATTAAGATGAAGTAATGAAAGCCAAAACATTAAAATTTTAAAACTGCTTGTTACTTGTTAGAACCAGTACTACACTTGGAGTTAGGTAATACAAACAGTTATTTTCAAGTAGTTTACTAATGTTGCTCTAACATGTCCTCTTCTCCAGTGCACTGTTAAACGAATCAAAAACGCTACACAAGTATATTCCACAATAGCAGCACACACTACTGCTACCTGCAAAGCTGTCAGTCTCCAATGACTGAGCGAATGAAAGAAAATAAAAAGTAGATAAGTAACATATTTTAAGGAGAAATCATGGGAATTAGCAGATTCATGCAGTTCAGCTCTTTTAATCAGCCGGCCAGCTTGGTAGCAACAGGGGATGGTTTCCACTGAGGAAGGTCCTGTGGGGTAGGAATGTGGTCACCAGTGACCTCCGTCTTCTCCGGAGCTGCAGTAGGAAGTTGCTTGCTTTTCATTTTTGCTTTAGCCATGTGTAATTCCCAGAATCAAAATATTTTTGCCCTTTCTGCAATCGTTTCCTTAAGAAATCTGAACCTCCAGGCCTTTGTCCCAGGTGAAGATATCTTGCTCTTAATTTTGCTTCTTCAGCTTTCTCTGGACTAGTCACTTTATCTTCCATTTCTTTCTGCTCCTCCACAGAGGCTGCACCCAGTTCTTCCACAGACATAGTGCTCCCTCTGCAGAGGTGAGACGGGGGAAAAGATGCGATTGGCAGGTGTCCTGTTGCCACCTGGCCGCTGCCACGCCGCCTTAGGCCCACCCGCCACCAGGCCCAGCTCTCCCAGCCTCTCCCTTCACCTTTCAAGCAATTTGCATGAGGAGAAAACCTCCCCGAAGGGAACTGTGAGACTGTGGCCAGGGCTCCTCCCCTGTGGACTCTCAAAACCCTCAGGGCTTGGAATCCACCTCCAACCCCTCGCAACTGATACTTTGCTCTCCAACCCTTGCTCCCTCTTCCCTTCTCTTCTCTCTCTGTCTCTCTCTTCCTCGCGCAGCTCCAGTCTGGAAGGCCCTTTGCCGACTGCAACTGGAACATCCAATGCTGGACACTAATTCAGCTGAGGGGTAAAATCTGCCTTCCCCTGACTTTCTCCCAGTACCAGAGAAAGTCCAGCCTGCTGTCCCGGTCCTCGGGGGACCCATGGGACTAAGCTGGAGAAAGTCTTGGGGACGCCCAGTTCCTTCTCAGAAAGAGGACTCTGGGTCTCTGTCTTTTGTCTGGGAACGCCTAGAACCAAACAGACACCCCTGGCTTCCTCTCACCAGTCCACATGGGTGCCAAACAACCCCACATTCCTGCGTGCTCCCCACTGAACTGTGTCTTCACAACCTCATCAAACTTGGCTTACTGGGGAGCCTAAAGCTAAAGCGTTTAATGTTATGTTGCAAAACATCCTGGTCCCAATACACACTGGATAATAACAGCCAGTGGCCCACACAGAACCTTTACCTTTCAAATTCTCGGGAACCTTGACGATTTTATCACCAGAAACGGCAAATGGCAAAAGTTTCCCTATATTCAGGTTTTCTTCTACCTCAAGCCCCGCCCACCCCCCGCCTTCTCCACCAGTTCAAAACCTACTCCAACCGGTCAGACCTCCTCTGCCATTCTCCCTCTCCAGGAAGTGGCTGGGCTTTCAGGAATCGCTCATGTTCACGTCCCCTTCTCCGGGTCTGATTTGTTGCAAATCAAACAGTGTCTGGGATGTTCCCAGAAATCCCTCCCACTATTGCAGGGAATTCCTGCACATAACCCAATCCTTCAATTTAACTTGGCATAACATTTATATAATTCTAACCTCCGCCCTCACGCTCAGCAAAAAAGAACTCTCAGCTTAATTAAAATTAAATATCCAAGCTATAAGAATACTCAAAAGGCCTTTACGTTTTTCTCTTCATAAATCTTGTTTTCCTAGAAAAGGTTTTTCCTCAGTCAACTAAATTACTTTTCTCCACTCTTTCTTACCACTCCTGGTGCATATATAAAAGACCCTAAAATAACTTCTCGTGGCCTGGGACTCCTTGGAAAAACAGAAAAGGCACCACAAATCCCATTTTGGGAAAAATCTGTTTTCCTCATAGAACCCCTGGAAGTAGAGGTGAATAAGGACCTCTCGAAATCTGTCTCTGTCTTCCAGCTATGCTTGTTTGTTAGGCCCTGGAAACGGTATTCCTAGCTCTGTTCTTTTTTTTTTTTTTTGAGACGGAGTCTCACTCTGTCGCCCAGGCTGGAGTGCAGGGGCGCGATCTCAGCTCACTGCAAGCTCCGCCTCCCGGGTTCCCGCCATTCTCCTGCCTCAGCCTCCCGAGTAGCTGGGACCACAGGCGCCGCCACCACGCCCGGCTAATTTTTTTGTATTTTTAGTGGAGACGGGGTTTCACCGTGTTAGCCAGGATGGTCTCGATCTCCTGACGTCGTGATCTGCCCGCCTTGGCCTCCCAAAGTGCGGGCTGAGAGATCTTACAAAGTGAGGGCTGAGGGGGAATGAGGCCTTCGGGAAAGGCTTCTCAGGGATTGTCTCCTTCTGTCTTCTGTCCCTCCAGGTAGGGACAGAACCAGGTCAGGCCTGGACTTGCAGTCCCAGAGAACAGAGGGTGGAGATGGGGGCCGGTGTTCATGGGCTCTGTGTATGCCTTCTGTGGCCTGGTTCTGTGTATAAATGTTCCACCCCAGTGCTGAGGGCTGACGCCCCCTTGGCCTTGGTGCTGGGGGCATCCTGGGGCAAGGAGTGTAGGCAGAACTCCCCAACGTTGGAGATTTGGGGAAATTGTGTCCCCTCCCTTTTAGACTCCTGTAGCCCCCTGCAGTGGCAAGATTTCAGCCCACGGCAATCTCCACCTCCTGGGCTCAAGCAATCCTCCCACTTCAGCCTCTGGAATAGCTGGGAACACAGGCATGCACCACCACTCCAGGCTAATTTCTTTAGTTTTTGTAGAGACCGGGTTTCGTCATGTTGCCCAGGCTAAAGTGCCGTGGCTATAGTCACAATTATTGCCCACTACCACCTCAAACTCCTGGGCTCAAGTGATCCTCCTGCCTCAGCCTGCAGAGTAGCTGGGACTATAGGCATGCAGCACCATGCTTGACTTAACCATTCTTTTTTAGATTTTTTTTTTTTTTGAGACAGGGTCTTGCTCTGTTGCCCAGGCCAAATGCACTGGTGTGATCATGGCTCATTGCACCCTTGATCCCTGGGCTCAGGTGAACCTCCTGCCTCAGCCTCCCAAGTAGCTGGGACTACAGGTGTGCATTACCACATTGGGTTAATTTTTATTTTATTTTTTTGTAGAGATGAGGTCCTGCTATGTTGCCCAGGCTAGTCTTGAACTCCTGGTTTAAGCAGTCCTGTCTCAGCCTCACAAAGTGCGGGAATTACAGACCCGAGCCACTACGCTCAGCCCCATACAAGGTTTTTTTGTTTGTTTGTTTGTTTTTTTACCTGCCCTTCAGTAATAAGTATATTGCACATACTGATCCAATACAGACCTGCATATATATAACAGAAACAAAATTTCTGCAAACTCTTCTTTCCCTTATGACATCCAAGGCACTCTGATATTTTATTTCAGTAAAATGCTGTTGAAGACCCACGGACGTGACTGCACCCCTCACTAACTGGTCACTGGTTTGGGGAGGAACATCAATGTTCCACCAGTGGAACCTTGAGAACACCTCCTCTTCCTCTCTGGACCTGAACCAAACTGTGAGTGGCACAGAGCAAGGACCATATGTATTCTGTTCATTGTTGCATACTCAGTTCATTGACCACAGTGCCAAGCACACAGTGAGCACTCCCTGTGTATCTGCTGAGTAAATAAACGAACAAACCCAACACATTTCAGCCAAGTCCTGCTGATTTGTTTCTCCTCCATTCCAGCCTTACTTCTGCCAGCCTTACTTACTTCCAGCCTCACCCCCATCAGCTTCAGACTGGATAAAAGGAAACCATTTCTCTAAAGGATCACTTGCCCTCTCATTTCAGGCCATCCTGCAGCCACCAGAACCTTCCACATGAAATGAAAGGTTCATACTTCATAAGCTTTAAGGAAATTCTTGGCCAGGTGCAGTGGCTCACTCCTGTAATCCCAGTGCTTTAAGAGGCCAAGATGGGAGGATTGCTTGAGCCAGGTGTTTGATGCCAGCCTGGGCAACATAGTGAGACCCTGTCTCTACAAAAAAAAAAAAAAAAAAAAAAAAAAAAAATTGGCTGGGTGCGGTGGCTCACGCCTGTAATCCTAGCAATTTTGGAGGCTGAGGCAGGTGGATCACTTGAGGTCAGGAGTTCGAGACCAGCCTGGCCAACATGGTGAAACCCCGTCTCTCCTAAAGATACAAAAATTAGCCAGGTGGGGCGGCAGGTGCCTGTAATCCCAACTACTTGGGAGGCTGAGGAGGAAGAATTGCTTAAGCCTGGGAGGTGGAGGTTGCAGTGAGCCAAGATCGTGCTACTGCCTGCACTCCAGACTGGGCAACAGAGTGAGACTCCATCTCAAAAATAACAAAAATAAATAAATAAAAATTTTTAAAAAATTACCTGGGTGTGACGGTGTGCGCTTGTAGTTCCAGCTACTTGGGAGGCTGAATTGGGAGGATCATTTGAGCCCAGGAGGTCAAGGCTGCAGTAAGCAGTGATCGTGCCACTGCCCTCGGCCTGGGCAACAGAGCAAGACGCAATCTTAACAACAACAACAAAAAAAATCCTGGCCAGGCGCAGTGGCTCATGCTTGTAATCCCAGCACTTTGGGAGGCCAAGGCGGGCAGATCACAAGGTCAGGAGATTGAGACCATCCTGTCTCTACTGAAAATACAAAAAATTAGCCAGACGTGGTGGCAGGCGCCTGTAGTCCCAGCTACTCAGGAAGCGAGGGAGGAGAATGGCATGAACCCGGGAGGCGAAACTTATAGTGAGCTGAGATTGCATCACTGCATTCCAGCCTGGGCAACAGAGAGAGACTCCGTCTCAAAAAAAAAAAAAAAAAAGCCAGGGGGAAGTCCCAACCCTGGGCTTGTCTTCTTTCTCCTCTTTGTGGAGAAGCTCACAGATCTGGGTGCAGCAGAAGTGTGACTGCAGCCCAGGCTGCCTCCCTGCGTCTTCTTACCTTCTCCTTGCCCTGCAGTGCCACACCAGCGAACAGTAAGATCCACAGGAGCCACACAGCTTCCCCGCAAGGCAAACAGCTGGGGTCAGGGGTCAACCTGCCAGTTGCCCATGCCAAGGGGACAGCTGCCACACCTCACACTGGCCTGGGGCACCATCTTCCACTTGCCTGAGTCCTGCTAACCCTTCCCTTCCGGAGCAGCCTTTGGCCTGACTTCTTGTCCCCAAGGGTGGTCAGACACATGAGGCTTAGAGTGCCAGTCCCTCCCGTTGCCAAGGGCACCGCTGTCCAACTTTGCCTTGTCTGTGCCTTCACTGGATTCTGAGCTCCTGGCAACTGCATGTAACTTCACCTGTTTCTTGTAATCGGATTTCCTTTGGAGGCGAGCCCAGAGTCCTGCCCATGGAACCACAAAATCCATTTGAGAACCCAAGGGACCCCAGAGCATCTCCACAAGCCCCTGACAACCTGGACAACTGACAACTCCTCCCCCTGCCATCCCCAAGGTGGCCTCCCTGCCACAGGACTCCATGTTCCTTGCATGACTGTCCTTTCTGTTCAGCCTGGGCTCTCCAGAGTGCATCCACCCAGCTTCTGTTCAGCCTGGGCTCTGCAGAGTGCATCACCCAGCCCCTCACTCCCACCCCGGCCTTTGCACATGCTGGTCTAAGTCATCTGTTCCTCCAGACATTAAGGTGGAGGAACGTGATTCCACCAGCACCCCACAGCCTGTGAGGAGGTGAACCCAGGGATTGTGTGTCTAAGTCCACGGAGGGATGAACAGGCCCAGGAAGCAGGAAAATCCTCCTGCCCAGGCCTTGCTCCCACCCCTACTGTCTCCCTGTGTGGCACCTTCTGGTCAGTCAGCTCAGCCAAACACAGGCATTCTGGGCCCGGCTGGACTAGCCTGGACACCTGCCTCTCCCTTGGCTCCTTCCTCAGCCGCTCCTGTGACGGGACAGACCGTGAGCCTAGAGTGAGTGCCAAGGATGTGAGTGTGGCCTCTGGTGTGCATGCCACAGTCTCGGGAGTAGGCCAAGCAGCAGGCACGTGATGAGGGCTCTGAGCACCCTCAGGCGCAGAGAAGCAGCTTACAGATCCGGCAGGTCAGGGTGGCAGCTTGGCAGAACTTCTTCCTCCAGATCACAGACAGTGGGAAAAGCAGTCTCCACCCCACAGGTCACTGGCTTTGTGTCCTGATGGTGCTGCCACAGCCCGCTCCTGGGAATGGATTCACTCCCTTGACCCAGACCCAGGCAGCCTCACCTCAGTCCCAGGGATTCCCACTCAGGGAGGCCAGGGCGTCTCCCGCGTTGCAGAAGTGCTGAGTCAGATTTCTAGGCTTCAGGCAGCCCTGAGATCCACCCCGCTTGGCACACACCTCTCCTGCTGACCTCTCTGGAGTTGGTCTCAAACCACCAGTTACTAGCCTTCCCTTGAACCCAGCTGAGAGCCGTGCCGAGGGACTAAGGGGTCCTTGGAGCAGGCCCTTAGAGCCCACCTGGTGCTCACAGGCCTCAGGTACCTCCTGGTCCAGAGATAGAATGTTCTGGAAGAGCAGCTGCAGCGGGTGCACTCAGGGCTGGCTTTCCTCCACAGTGTTGCTGCCACTGCATTTCTCAGGACTCTAATTTCAGAAATCGCATCCGTGGAAACTCACACCAGTCATCTTATGCTGGAGAAACCTGCACAAGAGTCCACTTGCGACGGTTCAATTCCAGGTCATGGTGGGGAGATGAACCCTTGCACACAGCCTGGGGACCGTTTGCCAGAGGTGCAGAGAGGCTGTGCAGCATGGCGGAGTCACACGGACATTGGCAAATCACAGCCAAGGGCCAACTCTGGCCCTCAGCTTCTTTCTGTAAGGCCCAAGAACTAAGAACAGTTCTTAAATTTCAAAAGTGTTGTAACGAAAGAAAACGAGGAATTGTAAACAAAACAAAAAGATGTGGACAGAGACCATATCAGGCCAGAAAAGTCTAAAATCTTTAGTATCTGACACTTGACAGAAGTTTGCTCACCCCAGGCTAGGAGGCTGGAGCAGAGGCCCCCTGAGTGCCTCTGATGTGGAGATTGAGCCTTATGTCTGTCGTCTTGTTCTGGGACATGGGTTGGTGACCCCAACGTGATCGCAGTTGTCATCCTGCATTCCCTCCCTCCCTTGTGCCGGCAAGTAGATGCACACTGGGGTTATTAATGAGTGCTGCTGTTCTGGTACAGGAGTCCCCCCTACTCCTCGGGAGATGTAGTCCATGACGCCAGCTGATGCCTGAAACCTAAGATGACAAGGAACCCGACGGCCATCGATCGAAATACGTTTGTTCATGTCCCTGCTCACATATGGAATCCCTTTTCCATCTGAACTGGGCACTTGCCATGTACTGTGGCATCACTTTGGCTGTTAGAGGCGTGGTAGCAAAACTAACACAAAGCCCTTTTTTCTTTATAATTTGAAGGACAGAAGGTCTGTTCTTACTGTAGATTTTTGCAACCTCAATATACAATTTTTTTCTTATTGAGAACATTCCCCTTTTCACTTAAAGGAGTACTTTATGGCTTCTCTTTGGCACACCCGAATTGCCAGCATCCCTACTGTGTGCGTTGGGGTATTATTAAATAAAATAAGGGTGACTTGAGCGGCGTTCTGCCATATGCAGTTTGATAGCTGAGACGGCTGCTGAGTGACCACAGCAGGGAGGGTGGACAGTGTGGAGACCCCGGACACAGGGATGGAGCAGCATGGCGCCTCAGACCCCGGACGCAGGGATGGAGCAGCATGGCGCCTCAGACCCCGGACGCAGGGATGGAGCAGCATGGCGCCTCAGACCCCGGACGCAGGGATGGAGCAGCATGGCGCCTCAGACCCCGGACGCAGGGATGGAGCAGCATGGCGCCTCAGACCCCGGACGCAGGGATGGAGCAGCATGGCGCCTCAGACCCCGGACGCAGGGATGGAGCAGCATGGCGCCTCAGACCCCGGACGCAGGGATGGAGCAGCATGGCGCCTCAGACCCCGGACGCAGGGATGGAGCAGCATGGCGCCTCAGACCCCGGACGCAGGGATGGAGCAGCATGGCGCCTCAGACCCCGGACGCAGGGATGGAGCAGCATGGCGCCTCAGACCCCGGACGCAGGGATGGAGCAGCATGGCGCCTCAGACCCCGGACGCAGGGATGGAGCAGCATGGCGCCTCAGACCCCGGACACAGGGATGGAGCAGCATGGTGCCAGATGCCACACTCCTCAAGATGGAGCGCCCTGTACAGCTCAGGAACTGCTTTTTTATGGGATTTTCAATTTAACATTTTCGGACTTCAGTTGTTCCCGGGTAACTGAAACCTTAGAAAAGGAAACCAGATAAGGGGAAAGGCTGCTGTGCTGATTTTCCTCTCGAGACCCTGCATTGGGGGCTGGAAACAGATAAAGCAGCATTTCCTATCCTCAGATTGCTTATGGTTCCTGGGGGAATGGATGCAGTTGTCACACAGCTTGTCATGCAACGGACACAGTAATTCATGCCAAGATTAGTGTGAGGGGCATTCAGGAGTCACAAGCATCCTCCCCAGTCAGGTGGGTGTGGGCACAGGCTTTCCTGCAGAGCACCGAGGCTAACCATTATTCCATGCACCTTAGCGCCACTGCCATCCCACTTCTCCCATCTACATATATCTTTAAAATCAGCTCTGCTGGGCCGGGCGCGGTGGCTCACGCCTGTAATCCCAGCACTTTGGGAGGCCGAGGCGGGCAGATCACGAGGTCAGGAGATCGAGACCATCCTGGCTAACAGAGTGAAACCCCGTCTCTACTAAAAATACAAAAAATTAGCCAGGCGTGGTGGTGGCACCTGTGGTCCCAGCTACTTGGGAGGCTGAGGCAGGAGAATGGTGTGAACCCAGGAGGCGGAGCTTGCAGTGAGTTGAGATCACACCACTGCACTCCAGCCTGGATGACAGAGCGAGATTGTGTCAAAAACAAAAACAAAAAATCAAGTGAAGAGACAACCAGCAGAATAGGAGGAAATATTTGTGAAGTATTTATTCAACAAAGGATTTGTATCCAGAATACACAAGGAACTCAAACAGTGCAACAGAAACAAACTCCAAATAATCGGATTTTAAAACAGGCAAAGGAGCCGAATACACATCTCTCAAAAGAAGACATACCAGTAACCAATACGTATGTGAAAAAATGCTTAACATCACTAATCATTAGGAAAATGCAAATTAAAATCACAATGAGATATCATTTTATCCCAGTTAGAACAACTATTATCAAAAAGACTTTCAGAAAATGACAGATGATGGTGAGGATGCAAAGAAAGGGGAGCTTTCATACACTGTTGGAGGGAAGGTAAATTAGTGCAGCTGCTATGGAAAACACTATCGAGGTTCCTCAAAAAACTAAAAACAGAGCTACAGTATGATCCAGCAATCCCACTACTGAAGACTTATCCACAGGAAAAAAAAAAAAAAAACCCTGTTTATTGTAGCACTATTCCAAACAGCCAAGATATGGAATCTACCTAAGTTCACACCAACAGATAAATGGTTAAAGAAAATATCGTACATACACCCACCGGAAAACTATTTTATGCTATAAAAAGAATGGTGTCCTGTCATTCACAGTGACATGGATGAGCTTGGAGGACACCTTGTTAAGCGACATAAGCCAGGGACAGGAAGATAAATGTCACATGTTGTCACTCTTACATGGGAGCTAAAATAGTTGATCTCATAGAAACAGAGTAGAAGAGTGGTTACCAGAGGCTAGGAAGGATGGGTGGGTGGGGAGATAGCCAGAGGTTGGCTCACAGACACAAAAATACGGCTAGACAGGAGGAGTAAGTTCAAGTGTCCTGCACCACTGTAAGGTGAGTGTAATTAACCCTAATTTAATATATATTGTCAAATAACTAGGGGGGAGATTCTGAATGTTCTCAACACAAAGCAATGGTAAATGGGTGTCAGATGTGCTAATTACACTGACTGGATTATTACACATTGCATGCATGAATTGAAACATCACATGTACCTCATACACATGTGCAATTATTAGGCGTTAATCTAAAAATAATAAGAAAAGTGAAAAAAGAAAAAAAAAGAAAGAAAACAAAAAGAGGGAGGCGGAGGGAGACTCCATGACTGTCCGGGGGAAGGTGTAGTGCTGGGGAGATCCTGCCACTGCCCTGCAGAAGGAGGGACCCTGAACCCAGGAGTGCCACTGTGGCGCTGGCAAAGGCCAGGAGAGAAGGCTCCTTCCCGGCTCCGGAGGGAGTGCCCGTACCTTGGTTTCTGCTTAGGGGAACCCACCTTGAACTTCTGATCCCCAGCACTGTGGGAGAATCAGCGTGTGGTGTTTTAAGCCAGCATGCTATGGTCATCTGCCACAGCAGCGGTGTGAAATGACCACGCATCCTACTGACTAAGGCCTGCTGCATCCTGCGAGTCCCAGGGCCACTTCAAACCTGTGAGCGCTGCAGGCCCTCCCTGAGCCAGGCAGGGAGGAGGAGGCCTGGTCTGGGAGGAAAGGCGGCCTCAGAGCTTGTGAGCCCACTATCTCTGGGCACCACCGAGACAGAGGCCCAGGGGATGGAGAATGGCACAGGCACCCTGGTGCACCCTCTATGAAGCTGAGGTGGTAAAGGCATGCACATGCTCTCCCCAGGTGTGGGGAAGGCAGGAGGGAGCAGGTAACCCCAGGTTAGGCCAGGTGGGAAGGGGACAGCACACACCCAGTTGTTCCATAGCTCACACCTGGGGACCACAGGGTGAGCTACACCCACCTAATTTTCATTTTTTAAATTTTAAAAAATAATTTTCTTTTTTCTTTGAGATAGGGTCTTGCTCTGTGCCCAGGCTGGAGTGCAGCAGTGTGGTTTCAGCCCACTGCAACCTCCGCCTCCCAGGTTCAAGCAGTTCTCCTGCCTCAACCTCCACAGTAATTGAGAATACAAGCGCCCATCACCATACCCAGCTAATTTTTAGTAGAGATGGGGTTTCACCCTGTTGACCAGGCTGGTCTTGAACTCCTGATCTCAAATGATCTGCCCACCTCAGCCTCCCAAAGTGCTGGGATTACAGGTGTGAGCCACTGCATTGCCCACCCAGCTAATTTTTAAGTAATTTTTTCAGTTTTTAATTAATTTTTTTTTACATTTTTGAATTAACTTTTTAAAAAAGTTTTAAACTAAGTAAACATAAAAAATATCTTCTTTCATTTTCCAATAAATTCCACTAATTTATATTTCAAGTTTCCACTTCTTAGATGAAAAAATAATCTAGTCAAACTTTGGGATTTCTCAGGCACCTCAGGTTTGAAAGTCACCTTCTGTGTTACCCACCTCTCCCCTTGCCTTCCATCCTGAGCTCCAGGGCTACAATGAGAATAGTGGATCCTTCTCACTGCTGGTTGCGGCCTGCTCTGTCATGACCACGGATCCTGGGTCCATGCTGTCCTTGGCAGGAAGTGCCAAGGGAGGGACCCTCTCAGCTGCTGGAGTCAATCTGTGGCACTCTGTGAGGCTGGACACGAGGCACCCCTGCTGGCTCACTCTCTGAGCTGCTTACCAGAGCTGTCAAGCAGGAAGTCTGGAAACTTTACTCATCTGCAGGGCTGGCTACATATTTTGAGAAGCCCTGTGCAAAATACAAATGCAGAAGCCCTTGGTGAGAAAAGCAGTGGGAAAAGTTCAGTTATACCTACTCGACTATAAATATTTTTCTTGTAAAATATGTTATTATTTACAAAACATAATAGTACTGATAGGGCCGGGCACGGTGGCTCACGCCTGTAATCCCAGTACTTTGGGAGGCCGAGGCGGGCGGATCACCTGAGGTCAGGAGTTTGAGACCAGCCTGGCCAACATGGTGAAACCCTGTATTTACTAAAAATACAAAAATTAGCTGGGCGTGGTGGCACGCACCTGTCATCTTCTTCTCAGACACCCAACTACCGGCTCCCGAGCCGGGGCAGCTCCCTGTCAACTTTTCACCGCCCCCCACCCAGCCCCAAATCCCCGATCTAACCCCAAATCGCCGATCCAACCCCCAATCCGCGATCCAGCCCGGTCCACCACAGCCTTCGCAGCCTCCGACCTCTCAGACCCAGTGAGCCTCGCAAAGCCATTAGGCGCGCGCCTGCACCGCGGGGCCGCCGGCTCCCAGAAGCCGCTCCCAGGAGGTGCGCGCCGGCAGGTGGGGCTGCAGCCCGGGGCAGGCGCCGCTGGGCTCGCGGGTTCTCCTGCGCTCGTCCGGGCCGCCCGAGGACCACAGGCGCAGGATCGCAGGCGCGCAGCCCGCCCGGCCTCAGGAGGAGGGCCTGTCTGGCCGTGCGGCCCCACTTAATCTTAATAGCAAACAAAACTCAACAGTGTGCTGTGGTATATTCTACAACGATTCTACACAATTGTAGATTGCATTAGAATAAAGCTTTTAAAAATTATTTTCTTGGCAACAAATGGACACTCGAAATTTTATTTAATTATTATTATTCTTTTAAAACAGAGTTTCACTCTGGTTACCCAGGCTGGAGTGCAATGGCGCGATTTCGGGTCACTGCAACCTCCGCCTCCCAGGTACAAGTGATTCCCCCTGTCTCAGGCTCCCAAGTAGTTCGGATTACAGGCATGCGCCACCACACCCGGATATATATATATATATATATATATATATACATTTTTTTTTTTGTATTTAGTAGAGACAGGGTTTCATCATGTTAGGCTAGTCGTATACTCCTGATCTCAGGTGATCCACCCGCCTTGGCCTCCCAAAATGCTGGGATTACAAGCGTGAGCCACTGCGCCCGAGGAAAATTTTATTTTTTAATAATGCCAAGTGATTTCATTTTAAATTAAACTGCACCATAAATTGGATTATTGTCCTGCACGTAGTACCTTGCTCTTCAAACAAAAACATTTTTTAAAGACCAAATATATTGCATACATTTTTTAAAAAAAGCTCTGACTGGGTCATTGGCTTATGCCTGTAATCCCAACACTTTGGGGAAGCTGAGGGAGGAGGATTGTTTGAACCCAGGAGTTTAAGACTGGCCTGGGAAACACAGTGAGACCCTGGCTCTACAATAACCTTTCTGTAAAAGTTAGCCAGGTGTGGTGGTGCACAGCCGTAGTCCCAGACACTTGGGAGGCTGAGGCAGGAGGATAGCTTGAGCCTGGGAGGTTGAGGCTGCAGTGAGCTATGACTGCTCTCCAGCATGGGTAACAGCAAGAACCTGTCTCAAAAAAAATGTTCTTACTGTTTAAGAAATTATGAATGATATTTATTTTATGTTAAACCAGTGTATTTTATCTACAAAAGGAGTAAGAGATAATAATAGAGAAATTGGCACATAAAGGAACAAAAATGCTAAAAAAATTAAAATTTACCAATAATCCTATCACCTAAATTTATAATTGTTAATAGAATTAAATGTAGGATTTTAAAATAAATTGCTTTCAATTTACTTAAACATATAGATTATTTTTAGACCCTCTTCAGGCATCCCTCGTTGAGTAAGTTCCATGATTTACAGGCCTACTCTCTCTATTGTTAAACATTTTATTGTTCCAATGAATAACTTTTTTTTTGAGACGGAGTCTCACTTTGTCGCCCAGGCTGGAGTGCAGTGGCGAAATCTCTGCTCACTGCAAGCTCCGCCTCCTGGGTTCAGGCCATTCTCCTGCCTCAGCCTCCCGAGTAGCTGGGACTACAGGCGCCTGCTACCATGTCCAGCTAATTTTTTGTATTTTTAGTAGAGACAGGGTTTCACTGTGTTAGCTAGGATGGTCTCAATCTCCTGACCTCGTGATCTGCTCGCCCCGGCCTCCCAAAGTGCTGGGATTATAGGCGTGAGCCACCACGCCTGGTCAAATAACATTTTTTATAAACATTTTCACAGAAACATAATTTGGGCACATTGAGACATGTTTTCTTTTCAAAAAGTCCTACCACTTTAATTACTGTATAAAAAGATATTAGTGAATTTTCACACATATTGACTAACGTCCCTACAAAATGTTGAATCAATTTATATTTTCAGTACCAATCAGCAAATTAATGTCCATTATGCTTTCCCTTCACCAAAACTGACACTTATATTTTATTTTGCTAGACAAAAATACATACTATTTTAATTTGCATAAGTGTAATTAATAAAAAGATTACATTTTTTTCAGATGTATCATAGGGCATCATTTTTTCTTGAGTCTGGTGGGTGCTTAGTTCCTTTAAAGCACTAATCACGTATACATTAATTTTATGTGCGAAACAGTCATTAAATACAATTGGAAATATGGAAAAATAAATAGCTATATTAAGAAAAAAACAAATAGAGCTTCTGGAATTACAAAATTCACTAACAGAATTTCAAACCACAGTTGGAATCTTTAACAATAAACTAGACCAAGCAGAAGAAATAATTTTAGAGTTTGAAAACTGGTCTTTCAAAGTAACCCAGTCAGACAAAAATAAAAGAAAAAAGAACTGAAAAACAAAGCCCTTAAGAAATATGGGATTATGTAAAGTCACCCAACTTACAACTTATTGGCATTCCTACAACAGAAGAATAAAAAGTAACCAACTGGGAAAGTATATTTAAGGAAATAATTTAGGAAAAGTTCTCTAGTCTTGCTAGAAAGGTTGACATTCAGATATAAGAAATTCAGAGAACACCTGTGGGATAGTAAACAAGATGCCCATTCCTAAGGCATACAGTCATTAGAATAGCCTTGGTCAATGCAAAAGAAAATATATTAAAGGCAGCTCAAATAAAGGGCCAAATTACCTATAAAGTAAATTAGATTAACAATAGATTTCTCAGCAGAACCCCTGCAACCTAGAAAAGATTGGGGCCTAGCTTTAGCCTTCTTAAAGAAAAAAACAATGCCATCCAATAATTTCTTTTTTTTTTTTTTGAGACAGTCTCACTTTGTTGTGGGGAAAAGACAGAGAGCTCAGCCTGTAACTGTGTCTATATAGAAAGAAGTAGACATAAAAGACTCCATTTTGTTCTGTATTTGAGATGCTGTTAATCTGTGACCCTACCCCCAACCTTGTCCTTGCAAGAGACATGTGCTGTGGTGACTCAAGGTTTAATGGATTTTGGGCTGTGCAGGATGTGCTTTGTTAAACAAGTGCCTGAAGGCAGTATGCTGGTTAAAAGTCATCACCATTCTCTTAATCTCAAGTACCCAGGGACACGTACACTGCCAAAGGTCGCAAGGACCTCTGCCTAGGAAAGCTAGGTATTGTCCAAGGTTTCTGCCCATGTGATAGTCTGAAATATGGCCTCGTGGGAAGGGAAAGACCTGATTGTCCCCCAGCCTGACACCCGTGAAGGGTCTGTGCTGAGGAGGACTAGTGTAAGAGGAAAGAAGCCTCTTGGCAGTTGAGATAGAGAGAAAAGCATCTGTCTCCTGCCCGTCCCTGGGCAAGGGAACATCTTGGTGTAAAACCTGATTGTATGTTGTTTACTGAGAAAGGAGAAAACCACCTTAGGGCAAAAGGTGGGACTTGCTAGCACAGTGCTGCTCTTTATGCACTAAAAAGGTTTATGAAGATGTTTGCATATGCATATCAAGGCACAGCACTTTTCCTTAAACTTGTGTCACAGAGATCTTTATTCATATGTCTTACTGCGGACCTTCTCCCTACGATGATCCTATTATCCTGTCACTTCCCTTTTTCTAAGATGGTAAAGATAATTATCAATAAATACTAAGGGAACTCAGAGACCAGTGCGGCGTGGGTCCTCTGTATGCTGAGCACCGGTCCCCTGGGCCCACTTTTTCTTTCTCTATACTTTGTCTCTGTGTCTCATTTCTTTTCTCAAGTCTCTCGTTCCACCTAACGAGAAACGCCCACAGGTGTGGAGGGGCAGGCCACCCCTTCACTTTGTCACCCAGGCTGGAGTGCAGTGGCATGATCTCAGCTCACTGCAACCTCCACTTCCTGCTTCAAGCAATTCTCCTGCCTCAGCCTCCCGAGTAGCTGGGATTACAGGCGCCTGCCACCAGGCCTGGAAAATTTTGGTATTTTTAATAGAGATGGAGTTTCTCCATGTTGGCCAGGCTGGTCTCGAACTCCTGACCTCAGGTGATTTGCCTGCCTCGGCCTCCCAAAGTGCTAGGATTACAGGCATGAGCCAATGCGCCCAGCCGTGCAAGAATTTCATAACCTGCTAGACTGAGCTTCATAAACAAAGGAAAATAAAGTATTTCCAGACAAGAAAATGCTAAGGGAAGTCATTACCACCAGACTGACTCTAAAAGAAATGTTTAAAGGAGTTCCACTAGTGAAAATAAAAGAATGATACTTGCTACCATAAAAACATACATGAATACAAAAGGTACAGAACCTATAAAGTAATTAAATAATTGAGACTACAATGCAACAAGGCTATAAAAGGAAGAAAACCTAACATATCAATATTAAGCTTGAATGCAAATGGCCAAAATGCTCCACTTAAAAGACACAGAGTGGCAAATTGCATTAAAAAAACAAGACATTTCTGCTGCCTTTGAGACCCATCTCATGTGTAATGACACCAATAGGCTCAAAGTAAATGGATGGAAAAAGATTCATCACATAAATGAAAAACAAAAAAGAGGTATTGCTATTCTTGTATCAGATAAAGCAGACATTAAACCAACAACAGTAAAAATAAGAATACAAAGAAGGGCATTATATAATGATAAACGTTCAATTCAACAAGAAGACTTAACTGTCTTAAATATATATGCAGCTAACATTGGAACACCCAGATTTTTAAAATAAGTATTACTAGACCTAAGAAAAAGAGATACACAGCTGTACACTAACAGTGGAGGACTTCAACACCCCACTGACAGCATTAAGCAGATTATTAGTTGGGCAGATTATTAGGCAGAAAACTAACAATGAAACTGTGGACTCAAATTGGGCTCTTGACCAAACAGACCTAATAGACATCTACAGAATACTCCACCCAGAAACCATAAAATATACATTTTTCTCTTTTGCACATGGAACATTCTCTAAAACTGACCACATGCTCAGTCATAAAATAAGCCTCAATAAATGTTTTAAAATCACAACTATATTATCTTTTCAGACCATTGTGGAATAAAATTAGAAGTCCTTATCAAGAACTCTCAGAACCACAGAGGTACATGGAAACTAAACAATCTGCTCCTGAATGACTTTTGTGTAAATAACAGAATTAAGGCAGAAATTTTAAAAAAATTCCTGAAACAAATGAAAATAGAAACACAACATACCAAAATGTCTGGGATACAGCAAAAACAATGTTAAGTGGAGAGTTTTATAACACTAAATGCCTACATAAAAAAGACAGAAAGATCTCAAATTAACAAGCTAAAATAGCCAAACACACTAGAAAACAACAAACCAAACCCAAATCTAGAAGAAGAAAGGAAGTAACAAATGTTAGAGAAGAAGTTAATGAAATTGGGACCAAAAAAACCGTACAAGGAATCAGCAAAATTAAAAAGTCGGTTCTTTGCAAGGATACATAAAATTGATAGATTGCTAGTTAGATTATGCAAGAAAAAAGAAGATTCAAATAAGCACAATCAAAAACGACAAATGAGACATTACAAAGGATAACACCAACATAAAAAATGATCCCCAGAGACTGCTATGAATATCTGTGTGTGCATAAACTAGAAAACCTAGAGAAAATGGATAAATTCTGGAAACACACAAACTTCCAAGACTGAATCAGAAAGAAACCAAAAGTCCACTACGGCAGTGCCAACAGGAAATGTGGGATTGAAGCCTCCACAGAGTCCCCACTGGGGCACTACCTACTGGAGCTGTGGGAACGGGGCTGCCAGCTCGAGATTCCTGAATGGTAGAGCTATGGGAAGCTTCCATCCTGAGCCTAGAAATACCACAGGCACTCAACTCTGACCCAAGAGAGCAGCCATGGTGACCGTACACTGCAAAGCCAGAGGCAGAGCTGCGTAAGGTCTTGGGAACCCACCCCTTGCACAAGTGTGCCCTGGATGTGGGACATGAAGTCAACAATTATTTTGGAGCTTTAAGGTTTAATGTCTGCCCTACTGGGTTTCAGATTTGCCTGAGACCTGTTACCCCTTTCTTTTGCCCAACTTCTCCATTTGGGAATGGGAATATTTACCCAACACCTGTACTGCATTGAATACTGGAAGCAAATAACTTGGTTTTGATCTTATAGGCTCATAGGTGGAGGAACCTAACTTGAGGCTCAGATGAGATTTCAGACTTCTGAGTTGATGCTGAAACAACTTGAGATTTTTGGGGACTATTGGGGGAGGGTAATTATATTTTGCAATATGGGAAGAACATGAGATTTGGGGGTCATGGGGTGAAATGACATTGTTTGGACGTGTTTACCCTCCAAATCTCTTGTTGAATGTGATCTCAAATGTTGGTGGTGGGCCTAGTGGAAGGTGTCGAATCATGGGGTTGGATCCTTCATAAGTTGCTTAGCTCCATCCCCTTGGTGATGAGCGAGTCCTTGCTCTGTTGTTTCACATGAAAGCTGGTTGTTTAAAACAACCTGCCATGTTCCCCTTTTGGCTCTTGATTTCTCTCCTGATATATGATACAGTGGCCTTCCCTTTGCCTTCCTCCGTGATTGGATGCTTTCTGAGGTCTCATCCAAAGCTGAGCAGGTGCTGGTCCCATGCTTCTACTGCCTGCACAACTATAAACCAAATAATTTGTCTCTATAAATTAAAAAATATCTGAACAGATCGGTAGTTAATTATGAAATTGAATTTGTAATACAAATGTTTATCAAGCAGAAGCCTAGGACTAGATGAATTCACAGCTGAATTTTACCAAACATACAAAAAAAATAGATGGTATCAATCTTACAGCAACTATTCTAAAACATTGAGGAGAAGGGATTCCTCTCTAACTCCTTCTACAAAACCAGTATCATCCTGACACTAAAATCTAGCAAGGAAACAACAGCAACAACAAAAACTACAGGCCAATATCTGATGAACATAGATGCAAATATCCTCAACGAAATGCTAGCAAACCAAATCCATCAGCATATCAAAAATATAATTCATCATGATTACATAGGTTTTATTCCTGGGATGCAAGGACTACTTACCATATGCAAATCAATAAATGTGATTTACCACATAAACAGAATTTAAAACAAAAATCATATGATCATCTCAATAGATGCAGAAAAAACATTCAATACAATTCAACATCCTTGCCAGGTGCGGTGGCTTACACCTGTAATCCCAGCACTTTGGAAGGCAGAGGTGGGAGAATCAACAGAGGTCAGGACCAGCCTGACCAACATGGAGAAACCCCATTTCCACTAAAAATGCAAAATTAGCAGGGCATCATGGTGTATGCCTGTAATCCCAGCTACTCAGGAGGCTGAGGCAAAAGAATGGCTTGAACCCGGGAGGTGGAGGTTGCAGTGAGCCGAGATCACACCACTGCACTCCAGCCTGGGCAACAGAGCAAGACTCCATCTAAAAAACGAAACAAAACAAAACAAAACAAAGCAAAACAAAATCTGAAATCATATCAACTATTTTTTCTGACCAAAGTGAAAGAGTATTAAAAAATCAGTATAGGAGGAATTTTTTTCCCGACTGCCTTTGGCTCCCTCCCTCTCTCTTGTCACCACCTTTTTCTTCCTCCATCTACCCCAAAACTTTTTCCCCACCATTTTTTCCCCATTGTCTTTTTGCAAAGCCTTCTATACTCACCCGCTCACTACCGTTTTCCTGACCCATCTACCCAAAAACTTCTCCCCACCGTCTTTTCTCCCTCTCCCTGGCCACTTTTTCCCCCCTCCTGCTCTCATCACCCTCTTTTGCTCCTCCACCTTCCCAAAAACATTTCCCCCATCTTTTCCCAAAGCCTTCTCCCCACTCCTGCTGTTCGCCACCCTCTTTCCCCCTCCATCTACCCAAAAACTGTTTCCCCATCGTCTTTTTTTCCCTTCCTCCTTGTCACCCTCTTTCCCTTCTCCATCTACCCAAAAACATTTCCCCGCCGTCTTTTCACAAAGTCTCCTCCCTACTCCTGCTCACCACCCTCTTTTACCCACCTACCTCCCCAATTTTTGCCCGCTGTCTTTTCACAAAGCCTTCCCTGCTTCCCGCTCGCCCTCTTCTTTCCTCTACCCTGCTTGCCACCCTCTTTTTGCCCTCCATCTACCCCAAACTATTTTCCCCATCACCTTTTTCCTAACCCTCTTTCCCCACTCCCTCTGCCACCCTCTCTATTCTCCTCCCATTTGCCACCCTCTTTTCCCCTTCTATCTACCTAAACACTTCTTACCCACTATCTTTTCTTTCTGCATTTTCTTTTCTGCCCATTGTCTTCTTGCAAAACCTTTTCTCCTTCCCGCTCGCCACCCTCTTTATCCTTCTCCTGCTGGCCATTCTCTTCCCCCTCCATCTACCTAAAAGCTTCTCTCCTCTTTCTTTTCACAGAACCTTCTCTCCCTCCCTCTCTGCACCCTCTTTTCTCTTCCCACTTGTCAACCTTTTCCCCCCCCATCTACTCAAAATATTTTTACCAACCATCTTTTTTCCCTTTCTTTTCTCCCAACCTTATTTTTGCAAACCTTCTCTTTCTCCTGCTCACCCCTGTTCCCTCATCGCCACCCTTTGTTTCCCCCTTCCATCTACCCCAAAACTTTTTCCCCACTCTTTCCGTGAAACCTCTCTCCCTCCTGTCACCACCTTGTTTTTCCCCCTCCATCTACCCCCCAATTTTTTCCCCCCATCTTTTCCTCACCATCTTTAAGCAATGCCTTCTCCTGCTTCCCTCTACCCCTCCATCTATCCGAAAACTATTTTCCCCTTCCTACCGCTCCAGCCACACTGCAGTCTCTGTCACCACCAACCACAGCAAGGCGAGCCACGGTGCCGCAGACTACAGTCTCCAGCAGACTACAGTCTCCAGCACGTGGCAGGGGATAGCCCTCGTCCTGGTCCTCTAAGCCGGGCATGAAGCAGCTCGATGAGCAGACACAGCAGCGCCTGGAATGGCCTGACTCCTCTTCAGCACCATTTATATACTGAGGTTATGCATATGAGGTTTCTGGACTACACATTCCAGGATTGGATAAGAGAAAGCCCGGAGGCCTACTGGGATTGCACTTTATTATCATGTTCTGATTGGATAGAGCAAGTCTTAGGACAACCAATCAGAGTATGAAAATAAAGTCCAGCCCAGCGCGGTGGCTCAAGCCTGTAATCCCAGCACTTTGGGAGGCCGAGGCGGGCGGATCACGAAGTCAGGAGATCAAGACCATCCTGGCTAACACGGTGAAACCCCGTCTCTACTAAAAATACAAAAAAAAGAAATTAGCCGGGCGTGGCGGCGGCGCCTGTAGTCCCAGCTACTCCGGAGGCTGAGGTGGGAGAATGGCGTGAACCTGGGAAGCGGAGCTTGCAGTGAGCCGAGATCCCGCCACTGGGGGCGACAGAGCCAGACGCCGTCTCAAAAAAAAAAAAAAAAAAAAGTCCAATGAGAGAAGACCTAGAGGTTTCTCTCACCCAATCAGAACACGTAGTCCAGAAGCCCTGCGCATAACTCCCTGCGCATGCTCAGGGGGCCTCCCGCCAGTTTAGGCTCTCCTGGATCTCCCGCCCAGCCCTGTGTTCCCGGCTTAGAGGACCAGGAGGAGGGGGAGCTGGAGGCTGCAGTCTGCAACACCGCCGCTCGTCTTGCTCGGGATGGTGGTGGCAACAGAGATGGCACCGTGGCTGGAGCGTTAGGAGGGCGGCCAGAGTGTTAGTGCGGCCTGAGCGGTAGGAGGGGGCCAGAGCGGTAAGATGGCGGCCGGAGCAGGAGGAGGGGGCCCGGAACAGTAAGATGGCGGCCGGAGCAGGAGGAGGGGGCCCGGAGCAGTAAGATGGCGGCCGGAGCAGGAGGAGGGGGCCCGGAGCAGTAAGATGGCGGCCGGAGCAGGAGGAGGGGGCCCGGAAGAGTAAGATGGTGGCCTGAGGGGTAGGAGGGGCCCGGAGCGGTTTGATGGTGGCCTGAGGGGTAGGAGGGGGCCCGGAGCGGTTTGATGGCGGCCTGAGGGGTAGGAGGGGGCCCGGAGCGGTTTGATGGCGGCCTGAGGGGTAGGAGCGGGGCAGAGCGGTTTGATGGCGGCTTGACGGGTAGGAGCGCCGCGTGAGCTTCAGGAGGGGGTCCAGAGCCATAGTGAGGGGCCGGAGCAGTAGGAGGGTGGCTGGCAGCGGGAGCTGCTGTTGATCCGCTAGAGGTTTAGGAGAAGGTGGGGCCCGTGCCCGTTGCTGGCGGCTGAAGCCTTGGCCACTGCGGCTCGCTTGGCTGCGGTTGGTGGTGACGACGGAGACAGCAACCCTGTTAGAGAGGTAGAAAGGCGCAGGGTGGGTGCGCTCTTTGCGGCTGCACTGCCCGCTTGCGGGGTGGTGGGGAGCAGGTTTGGTGAGCTTTTGGGGCTGCACTGCCTGCTGTGGGGGGCTGGTGGGTGGCGCTATCAGGCGTTGCATCAGGCTGGCGGTGGGGCAGGTTGGCTGTGCTTAGGGTCTACATTGCCTGAGGTTGGGGGGTTGGAGGCAGGTTGTGTCCACTGCCAGCGGCTCGGGGCTCGGGTTAGGGGCCTTATTAGCTGCTGCACTGGCTGATGCAGGGGGCGGGTTGGGTGAGCTATCCTGGGCTACAATGCCAGCAGCCATGCCGACTGGCAGGCAGTTGGGGGTGCTTTAGGGGAACTGTCAAATGCTGCACTGCTCCTGGGGGAAAGGGGAAAGTGGGGTGAGGGGTTGGTTGCGTGCACTAACCCGGGTGTTGACTGCCCGAGACAGGAGCAGGTTGGGGTGCTATCTGGGACTGTGTTGCTTGTGGTCGGGGCATGGGGCGGGTTTGGTGGGGCTCTATTTGGTGCTGCAACGCCGGTGGCAGGGATGGGTTGTGGACACTATCAAGTGTTACACTGCCGGGTTTAGAGGAGTGGTTTGGGGGTGCTCTCAGGGTTACGCTGCCTGCAGCAGTCTCTGGGTGTGTTGTGGGCACAATCTGGGGGCTACGCTTGTTGGGCGGGGCAGGTTAGGGGTACTATCAGGGGGGCTGCTCTGCTGCTGCCAGCCTCCACCTCTGTGGAGGTGGCCGCGACAGTGGTGGCCTCTGAGGAAGGGCCCGGGCCGTTCTCCTCTTCCCGGACTCAAGGCTCTAGAGGGTGAACTTCTGCTCGTGTTGGAGCGCAGAGGGCACACAGAGTTTTTGCGGCAATCCCCTGAGCACCGCAGGGCCCAGGCACCCACCGTGATTCCCCGACCCTTGCCCTCTTGCTCCGTGTTGTGGAGACCATCTGGGAGCCCCAGTCATGGAGTAGTAGGCACCAGGGGGTCTCAGGGCCCTGTGGATGGAGGAGTCAGGAATGGGAACTGGTACTTTGGTGGGGAGGACTGGCTGGGTCTGAGTTTCCGCTATTTTTGCTCCCCAAGGAGCCCCGGGCACTGTGGTGTCTCCAGTCCCCACCCCAGGTCAGGCGGCCAGCTTGGTCCAGGAGGAGAGGCTGGACTTTGGAGGGTGGGTGTGAGTGCCTTCGCTGAAACTGGCCCCTGCCACCGAGTGGCCAGCATGACAACGTGAGGCTCTGACACTGCCACTTTCTGCATCCTGTTGTAGGTTTTTCTGGCTTTGCCTGCCCAGCTGCTCCAAGCCAGGCTGGTGAAGGAGGAGTCTCCTGTGGTGAGCTGGAGGTTGGAGCCTGAAGATGGCACAGCTCTGCAATTCATCTGTGGTTGTGGCGGTGACGGTGATGGAGACTGCAGCTCAACAGGAGCAGTGGGAGGATACCCATGGAGGCCAGGTGGTAGGAACCTTGGAGGGTGGACGGGTGCATAGAGGGTGACAGCAGAGCTGATTCCGTTGGCATCAGCGCTAATGGTGGCAACAGCAGCAAGTCTAGGGGCCAGGAAGGGGGAGTAGGAGAACTTTGGGGCCCAGCCCGGCCTGGGGTGGGTAAGAAGCTGCCGGTTCTGTACCACAGGCCTCAATGACAGTGGTGGAGGTGCAGCCAGGGCAAGGAGGAGTCGTTCCCCTTCTCCTGCAGTCTGTGGAGGGTGCCCTCCTGCTGGTGTCTGAGCCAGGTGTGAGTGCCAGCATTGTCTCATTCTTAACAGAATTTAGGGAGCGACTATTTGTGTATTTTTTTGTTTTTTGTTGTGATAACCCTTAAGGGACAAAAGGCTGCTTTGGCTGGGTTTCGGTGTGGTGGGATCCCCCATGTCAGACAAAGGGTGCTTTCCTGGCAAGGTGTGTGTTGGAGGGAGTTCACCAAAGGGAAGAAAGGGAACCTTCCAGGAGGGTGGCTGCTGTGGCAGATTCCCTGCTTCTGGGCACCCTTTGGGTCACCTGGTTTTCCCTGTGGAAGAGGCGAGGCTTAGACCGGTATCACTTGTATGGTCAAAGAGGCATCGTGGCTGGGCCAGTTGATTTGACCTTGCTGCTGCTTCAGCCCACCTGCCCATGGTGTCACTTTGGGAAAGTGGAACCTCAGGCCACAGGGGCAGAGGCTTCTCTGGCAGGCTGATTGCTGTAGTGGATTCTGTTCTGCCTGCTGTTCAGAAGGGCTTCTATGGCCAGGAACTGATGCTGGGACTCTCCTGTTGGTGTCCTGCTACCTCCGTGTTGTCTCTGGGTTCTCAGGGACTCTCAGATCTGTGAGGACAAAAAGATTTCCTGGCTAGTTTGCGTGGTGTGGTTGGGATCCCTTTTGCTACATGCCCCTCAAACACCCTAGTGCCTCTGGGGGAAAAGGGAATTTTAGATTTAATGGAGAATGTGTCTATGTTGGCTGTTTATTGTTAGCAAACTTCTGAACAATTCTAAGGTCATGGCAGAATGGTCGCCTCTTGTTGGGTAGACTCCAGCTCCATTGGAGAAGAGACGAGCTTACCTGGGCTGTGTTTTCTTGCTAGCCTGAGGGTTGGAAACACTAGGTTTTTGTCTCCTTTTCCAGTTGAGTTAGGGAAGTGCCATGCATTATCACGAAACAATTCCTTCAGTTCTGAAGTCCTTAGACTGTCATCTTACTAGCACTGTCCAGCATTCTCCTTTCAGTGAGATAATAAGGGAGGGTTCCTACTCTAAAGGGAAACGGAATGGTATTTTTATATTGTATGACAAGAAATACAAAATAATTCTGAAAAATTTAGTCATTCTCCTTTTAAATTTAGAAACCCCTTTATATTTATAATATTTAAAACTATTAAAAATTAAGATGTCATAATTAAGATAATCTTTTAATGTTTTATATGAATTAGCATTTAGCAGACGACCATAACAAATTATTTGAATTATGTTACATTAATTGCCAATTCAGATTTCTTTCTGATTATTACAAATCTGTTTGTAAAATTTTATTTTGTCATTTATTAAATTTTTGTATAATTAGTTGCTACATTGCAGGTGTAGGAACTTCCAACATTAAGCGTGATTACAAATACTTCAGTTTTCATGTCTTTTTATTAATAGTCTAAACTTATGAAATGCTTTGTGCATTAGTATTGGTAACTATTTTTAGTATGAATTATTATTTGAAAAATGTTAAGAACATAGCTTTCCCATATTATTTATCTTTTCGAGGTAGAGTCTCACTCTGTCGCCCAGGCTGGAGTGCAGTGGCATGACCTCGGCTCACCACAACCTCTGCCTCCTGGGTTCAAGTGATTTCTCCTGCCTCAGCCTCCTGAGTAGCTGGCATTACAGGCATGGGGCACCACGACTGTCTAATTTTTGTGTTTTTGGTAGAGAAGAGGTTTTACCACATTGGTCATGCTGGTCTCGAACTCCTGACCTCAGGTGATCCACCTGCCTTGACCTCCCAAAGTGCTGGGATTGCAGGCATGAGCCACCACGCCCAGCCTATTTTACATACAGGGTCTTCCTCTGTTGACCAGGTTGAAGTGCAGTGGTGTAGTCATAGCTCACTGCAGGCTCAAACGATCCTCTTGCCATGGCCTCCCAAAGTGCTGGGATTACAGGCATGGGCCACTGCGCCTGGCCTGAATTGTAATAATTTTACAGTTTGCCTCAAACAAGGGCTGACATCTGGGCAAGGTCTGCTGCGGGCCTCCCACATGCAGGCAGTCTCTGTGCTGCGCCCTCCACCAGCGCTGAGGGCCACTTGCCCACAGGCACCCCTCTCCTTTCCCCTCTGGGGAAGGCCAGAAGTGACTTTTGAGGTGACCTGAGGGACTTTGTCTGGAAAAGGGTGTGAAGCTGAAGCTGATGGCCTCAGTGCCCAAAGGGGAACACTTCACACTGGCGTTTGGAAGCCACAGGCCTGACAGTGGGTCCTGGTCTTGGGGGTCTCAGTCACCTGGCCACCCATTCCCCCCTCACCTAGCAGGCTGCCCACACCCCCTTCTATCTGTCTGTGCTCAGCCAATCAGGCAAGCCAAGGTTATAGCCCTCCCTGCCCTGGGCCCTGGCTCCATGAAGCACCATGGGCCTTGGAAGACCTCCCCAATTCATCCTGTCTCCCCAGTATCTTCCGCCAAGGCAGAAGTTTCCCTGGGCCCCTGCTCTGGCCGCTTCCTTGGCACAGTTTATAGCTGTGCCTGACACAGCCCACCTACCTGGCTTCTGTCCGAAACCTGCAACCAGGCCATGTGACAGCCGCTGCCTGTGCCCAAACATCCAGCCCCACCCAGGAGAGCCAGACACTCACACAATCTCACCCACACATCCTCACCTGCCTGGCCCTGCCGCGCCCCCACCCCAACCTCCCTCTAAACCTACTGGGGCAGCAGCTTCCCCTACATTCCTCTTGCTCCACCTCCTTGAGCTGGTTCACACACAGATTCCCATGCCCTTGGCAGGTTGGTCATGGCCCTGGCAGTTCTGAGGACAGGATGGGTACAGGACTGTGTGCACCATAGAAAGGTCAGGGAGTGCAGCCTCCTACTCTATGCCAGCTGCCAGCCCCTGGAGCTTTCCAGGCTGATGGGGACAAAGAATGCACCAGAGGGGATGGTGACCATTGTCCCCGGGTTAGTCCACCATGGGACTGATGGGAGGTTCACAGATGTACTGAGTGCCCTGTTGCATTGGTCCTCAGGGGCAG
>NW_027327590.1:280000-386861 GCF_047675955.1 Chlorocebus sabaeus | reverse complement strand
AGGGTGGCTGTACACCCACTACTCTCTTGGCAGGAACATCATATTTTACCTACTGGAAATTAGGAGCAATATCACAGACTGGGTGTCAAGCCACTGTCATATTGGAAGTAATATGCTCTCCCCAACAAGTTATGAGGAACAATATCACAGGGGGATGTGTACCTTCTCCAGTAGTGGGAGTAGTATCATCATCTCTTCCTTTAGATGACAAGAACAATATCAGAGGGTGGGTGTACAATCCGTGTGTTTTTGGAAGCAATGTCATTCTCTCTTCTCCTAGGTTTTACGACTCATATCACAGGTGGGGTGTACACCTCTTGTTATATTGGATGGAATCTCATCCTCTTTCCACATGTATCTTTAGAACAATATCCCATGGGGGCTGTCCATCCCTTCAATATTGGTACTAATACCATCTTCTCCTTTCCTGGATATGAGAAGCAATATCACAGGAGGGGTGTACACCCCTTGCAATATTGGTAGTAATGTCACCAATCCCCTGTGGTTATTAAGGAAAAAATCCCAGGGTGGCTGTACGGTTCCTACTTTATTGGGAGTAATATCACCCTCTCACCCCCTGGATAAGAGGAACCATATCACTGAAGAGGTGTCCACCCCCTTCGATATTGTCAGCCATGTCATCTTCTTCCCGCCTGGATATTAGGAATGATACCCTGGGGTTGGGGGCGGTGTACACCCACTGCAATATCGAAAGTAAAATCAGCCTCTTTCCCGCTAGATATTAGGAACTACATCACAGGTGTGTGTGCACCTTCTGGGATATTGGGAGTACTATCAGCCTCCATGCCACTGCGTATTAGGAGCAATATACAGGGGACAGGGTGGTTTCACCCCCTGCGATATTGAGAGCAATATTCTTCTCTTTCCTCTGTACATTAGGAACTACATCACAGGGGTCTGTACGCCTTCTGTGATATTGGGATTAATGTTATCCCCTCCCCCACTGAATGTCAAAAACAGTATCACAGAAGGGTGTACACCGCTGCGATATGGCCAGTAACATCATCGTCTCTATCTTTGGATACTAGGAACAACATCTAAGAGGGTGTGTATACTCCTCTGCGATATTGGGCATAATGTTATCCTCTCTTCCCCTGGATATTAGAAACGATATCCCTGGCGGACAGAGGTGGAGTACATTAAGAACAATATCACCGGGTGAATGTACACCCCCTGCGATATTGGGTGTAGTGTCATCCTCTCTTGCCTAGGATATTAAAAACAATTACACAGGAGGGGTGTACAGCCACAGCCCCTGCGTTATTGGGAGTAATAACATCTTCTCCCCCTCTCGATATAAGGAACAATATCCCAAGGTGGATGTACATCCCCTGCGATATTGGGTGTAATGTCATCGTCTCCCAAAGTGGATATTGAACATAGTGTCACAGGGGGTTGTACATCTTCTTCGATATTGGGAGTAATATCATCTTCTCCCCTCAGGATCGTAAGCAAAATATCGAAGGGGTTTTACAACTCGTGCGATATGGGCAGTAATATCATCCTCTCCCCACCTAGATGTTAGGAACTATATTACAGGCGGTAGTACACTTCTTGTGATATTGGGAGTCATATCAACCTCTCCCACTCAGGATACAAGGAACAAAATGACCGAAGGGATGGACACCCACTGCGATAGTTTCAATAATGTCATCCTCTACCCCCTGACTATTAGAAATAATATCATAGAGAGATGTACATTTTCTTCGATATTGGGAGTAATATCATCCTCTCCCCGTCGGATATCAGGAACAAGTCTGTTAATTATTAATATTAATAAATATAATAAAAATTGATAGCAATCATCAATATTAATAATCACAATAAAGATAGTATAAATTAATACTGGTAAAAAATGTTAACGATTAGTATAACAATTAATCATAATATCACTACTAATAAAATAATGATATCAGCAATTAATGTTACTTAAATCAATACTAAGTGATGTTGGTAATAAAATAATTATTAATATTAAGAACTAATAATATTGTTAAATGACATTAATATTACTAATTATTTTCAAGAGTACATAATCATATATTTAAAATAATTATCCATAGTTAATAATGGTATCTTATTAATTGTGTCATTGATAATTATCAAAATCGACCATAGATGTTTAATAATTAATCCTATTATTACTCTTAATACCGCAGGGGGTGTACACCTACCTGTGATGTGTTCCTAATATCCAGGGACGGAGAGCATGATTTTAATTTTAATATCGCAGTAGGTGTGCACTCACCCTGTGCAGTGATGCTAATATCTAGGGGGTAGAGTATGACATGACTCCCAACATAGCAATGAATAGACAGCCACCCAGTGATATGGCTCCTAATATTCACGGAAGAAGCGTATAATATCTCTCCCAATATCGCAGGGAGGGTACAACTCATCTGTGATATGGTTCCTAGTATCCAGAGGGGGAGAGGATGATAATAATTCCAGTATCGCAGGCTGTGTTCACCTGCCCTGTGATATTGTTATTTATATCATAGAAGGGAGAGGATGATATTACGCCCCGTAGAGCAGGAGGCATACACCCAGTCTGGGATATTGTTCCTAATATCCATCGGGGGGAGAGGCTAATATTACTTCCAATATGACAGGGGGTATACATCCACCCTGTGATACTCTTCTTAATATTCCTAGGCCGAGAGGTTGATATTACTCCCAGTATCACAGACACTGTACATCCCCGTGTGATATTCCTCCTGATATCTGGAACAGGAGAAGATGGTTTTAATCCCCATATCGAAGGAGGTGAACACCCACTCTGTGATATCTTTCCTAATATGCAGGGGGAGAGAGGATAATATTATTCCCAATATTGCAGAAGATGTGCACATGCCCCCGTGATATTGTCCTTAATAATCCAAGGCACAGAAGATAATGTTACTCCCAATATCGCAGAAAGTGTACACCCCCACAGTGATGTTGTTTCCATGATCCAGGAGGGAAGAGGATGATATTACTTTCAATATCGCAGGGTGTGTACACGCCCCCGGTGATACTGTTCCCAATTTCCACCCAGGAGAGGATGATACTACTCCGAATATTGCAGGGATTAAAAACACGGGGGTGTACAGTGTCTGTGATACTAGGAGTAATATCAACCTCTCAGCCTTGGAATATAAACAATATCACAGGGTGGATGTACACCCCCTGCCACGTTGGGAGTAATATCCTCTCCCTTTGAAGACATTAATAACAATGTCACAGGGCCGGTGAACACAGCCTATGACACTGGAATTATTATCATCCTCTCCTCCTCTGGATATTAGAAATCATAACACAGAAGACCTGTACCCTCCCTGCGATATTGGGACTAATATCATACTCATCTTCCGTGAATATAAGGAGCCATATCACCGGGTGGCTGTCTATTCATTGCTATGTTGGGAGTCATGTCATACTCTACCACACTGGATATTAGGATTTGTGTCACAGGGTGAGTGTGCGCTTATTGCGATATTAAAACTAAAACCATGCTCTCCCTCCCTGGATATTAAGAATGACATCACAGGTAGGTGTACACACCCTGCGGTATTAGGAGTAATAATATGATTAATTATTAAACACTAATGACCAATTTTAATAATTATCGATGACACTATTAATCTGGGAAGTAAACTCCCAGATTTGGGATGTACTTCAGAGGTAGAATATTCATCCCTTCTTCTTTCCAGATGCCTGAGCACAGGGCCTTTCCGTGCTTCTCCCCCGATCCTAAGAGTAGCTGAGGTCGAGACTCACTGAAAGCTCTAGGTAAAGATATCCCACCATGCACAGGCTATCTCCGTTCTCTGACCTGGGAACAACTCTGACCAGGATTGCACATCTAGGAGGCCTGGGAACTGAGTGGGATTTTCTGAGCAACGCCAAATGGCTGCTCCCTTTCCACCGCCGTTGAGGGTCGTTACCTTGGTTATCCAGATCACCTAGAAACTATCAGTATCCAGAATCAACAAGATCAACTCTCTGCTCCTCTGACAGCAGAAGGAGCATGACCAAAATGAACCAAAGAGCATGGCAGGAAACGATGTGACCGGAAAGCTCAGAGAATGGCCACAGGGGGATGTAAGCAGGCGTTCCCACCTGAATCATGAATAATTAATGAAGCGCAAATCCAGGGGAAATCGAGTTTCAGCAGGTGCAACTCATCCAACAGGAGATGGCCAGAGGGCCAACAAGATTCAGCAACTGAGAGTCGGGTGTAGTGTCAAGTGGGACGCGACTGGTTCCAAAGCTCTAGAAGACCATGGGGCCACTTGGACCAAGTGAGAAAATGCCCCCAGTGTGCTGGTTCACCATTCCGACTCCTGCCTGTCTCTTCCCATCCAGGGAACTTGGACCCTAACTCGTGCAGGTGCAGATGACGAAGGGCAGAATGAGGGGACGTGGCACCCAAGTTCCCCGACAAGAGAGTTCCACAGAAAGTCCGCTGGATCTTCGCAAATCCAGAGAAATGGCAACAGGACCCAAGGAAATAGAGCCCCACCGGTGTCCTGGAGACTCTTCAGGCATAATGCCTGGAGCCGCAGGATGAGCTGAAAAAGGAGCCAGGCACCGAAGGACAAAGAGGTGTTGACTTTCTTCATCTGGGTTTCCCAGTGCAGTCCAATTCACGGTGGTTTCCAAGGGCTTCCTGGAGGAGAAAACACGTGAGGGTGTGGTCAGGGTTTTCTGATGACGCACTTACTGTGGGGAAGAAGGAGAAGCTCTGAAGATGGATAACGACCGAGATTGCATGTCAAGGTGCACCTCCTTGATGACACTGAGGTCTACGTTGAAATAGAGTAAATATGGTCCAATTACACTGTGTCTATTTTAGCACCTTGTTAAAAAAAAAAAAAAAGAGATGTAAAACCAGACAGGGGTACATGCACCAGTGCTACATACCTGACGGGAAACATCTATTCTTCAAAGCTTGCAGCTGTACAGGTAGGTTTTAGAATGTCTGTCCATAGTGAACATCGTCTTAGAGTGGGCTGGGCAAATAGACCTTTCCAGGTCATGTAATTGGATTAAGTTGATTAGGTTAGGGTCCGTTTCGCGTCAGGGGTCCAGAGGCAGTATAAAAGGCAACCTGGAAAGCAAAGGTCCCTCTCTGCCCCTTCCTCTGGCTTCCTGAAGGCTGCACCGCTTCCAGCAGGGCTGCTCCAGCACCTGCCCATCTGAGCGCCAGTGCACCTGTCCATCTGAGCGCCAGCCGAGGAAAGAAAGTAGACCTGTAATTTCAGGTTAGTTTCCCTGAACGACTGGTTGTTTCACGTAATCCCTGAGGGGTTGGGGGAAAAGAGACAAAGGAAAGTGAAAGAAACAGATCACACTGGGGCTCGCTGATGCGGTAGGATGTGTTCTCCTTACCCGTAATTCTTGGAACAGAAAGCGAGAAAACATTTCCATCTCCGTGCCTGGGAGAAGAGCCAGATGGAAATGCAAAAAGAAATTTACTCCAGCATGCTGAATTGGTGGGTAAATGGAAAAAGAACTTTGGAAAAGGGGTGGTTTGCCCTTTAGCCATGTAAGAAATTCATATGCCACTTGTTCAGCGTTTGTTTAGATGAATTCGTATGGCGTGTGTAAAATACCAGAAAAATAAATAAAGAGGGGCTGGAGCCAAAGCCAAAAAGACAGAGCAGGAAAGACCATCACCTGCTAGTGTGGTAGAGAGGGAGATAACTTCTCTCGATGAATTTGTGTTTGGAAGTTGCCTAATGAAACGGCAAGAGTAGCCATTTGAGTTCTGATAGGAAGCATCCCTTATCCCTGACTTCAAGCAGACCTGCCAAGGGGTGACATCGGCCATGCCCTGTAGCTTCTATTCTTTTGTCCCTCAGGGGAGAGAGAATCATTGTGTCTTCTACTGGAGTGAGTGGTGATAGACCTAAGTCCAGTCTCCAGAATCAGTTGTTTGGTTGGGATTGAAATCTCAACTCCAACTCCGCATACCTAGGCCGTGGGCCATGTGGCAGGTGAAGTTTACTCTTGGACCAGGTAGTCACGGCAGAGGAACACACAATATCTGAGGATGCACACACCACATTGTGATCCACAGATTTGACCGACGGGTGGTGAGGTCTCCTCATGACCACACCGTCATGGAATTAGCTGAGGGTTTCTTGTGGGTGTGTGAATATCCAATGTGCCTAACCATCGCTTTGTGTGTGTTTGTGCGTGATTCAGGTGACCCAACCATCAACCCCTGAAAAAGTCGGCCATAAAACGCCCAGGAGATGAAGATGATGGCACGTCATGACCCCAAAAGTGGGGTAAACAGACTCGTGAGAGCCCAGACACTCCAGAAGCAGCAGAGGGCCCCAGTTGGGCCAAGGGCTCCCCCACCCGATGAAGAAGATCCCAGGGTATGTCTAGCCCTGGAATCTTTTGGGTATCGAGGGGGGAGGAGGGGGCGAGTGTCACACGGTCCTCAGAGACTGGGTTGGTTTCCAAAGAGTTCTGCCAGCACCACCCGGGTTGCTTTTCCCATCCAAGGTGGGCCTGGCTTGGGACCTCCTCCGCGGTCCGACAGGTCCCTGGAGAGACTCTTGGGAGCAACCTCCCTTTCCACTCAGAATCCTGTGTAGCCAGGTTGGGCTGTGTTGTGGACATCGGGTTCACGATCGTCCCCGCTAGAACCCTGAGTCCTTCCTTTGAGAGTTCCTCCCTCACATGGGCTTTGGGAGGGAACATCATAACCGAACCCTCCCGCCACTTAAGGGCCCCCATGCCGGTGTCCCCGCTTTGGAATCCTCACTCAGTTCTGAAATCACAATCCGTCTCAATGTTGACATTGGATCACTGCCTGTGGCTTCAGCTCATTCACTGACATCACTTCCTTTCCACCCACAGGTCAAGTGCAAAAACTGCGGGGCCTTTGGCCACACGGCCAGAAGTACCAGGTGCCCCATGAAGTGCTGGAACGGAGCCCTGGTTCCCCAGACCTTTGGGAGAAAGGAAGGGAAGGAAAACCGGAAACCATGGAAGCCCCAGGTTCGAAGGAACCCTGGGCCCTTGAACAAGGAAAAGGGAGAGAAGGAAGCCAGACCAAGGTGAGCAGTGGAAGGGGTTTTCACCACCCTTAGGGTACTGCCGCCTAAGGACACAGTGTCTCTGCACCCGCACACCGTGTGCCTTTCCGTCTCTGGGACAGGGAAGGAATGCTGCAGAGAAACAGACCGGGTTCCCCATCCGGGAGCTCCTTTGGCTCTGGGAGATTCAGGGATGGTGGAGAGGCGGGGGCGCTTCGTGTAGGTTCTCCATGACAGGGGGAAAAGCAACGGAATGCAAATGACAGTCCTTACTTGGGAAGCCTAGAGGGCCACCAGCAGGATGGGAAGGTTGGCACATGAGGGAAGGTGCAGAGGCGGAAAGGGCACAAAAGTTCCATTTATGTATCACAAAACACAGAACGGGACTGGGCCCCAGACAGGCTTCTCCCTGTCTCCTGGGGAGAACCAGGGGGCAGGGCCTGAACTTTTTCTCTTCTGCAGGCAACAAGACCTGTAGAGGAAGGCTCTCCTCCAGATCTTTTCCGGGACACCTCCGGAGAAGCTGCCGCCAAATCGAAAAGAATCCATGGAATCTTGTGATTATCTGAGGGTGAGTGTCACCCTGGGCCGCTGGTCTTTTTCTCCTCTAGGTCACCCTGGTTGATTTCCTTTCAGGTTCCCGTGTGTGTGAGGGGATCGGGGAACCCTTCTTCCCTGCCTTCTTGGGGTCAGGGACTCCACGATCCTTCCAGGTCCATTTGATTCCAGATGAAGGCATCTGAAGATGCCGTATTTCCTGCTGCTTTCTTTCTGTGCAATGATGGCAAGCCTGCCAACAACATCTTCCTAGCGGCGTGAGGAAATTAGTCCCTCTGGGGCGCCAAACATTCAGGAGGCTCACCCCAGGAACATGCATGTTTTCAGAAAAGACGTCCTGGGAACCCTTGAGCCACCGACCTGCCTTCAGATGGACATTAGTCCGTCCCACTTCATGGAAGGCTGAGTGGAGGCGCTTTGATCCAGTGAATGCCCAAGACACAGTCTTTAGAAAAATGGTATTCTCAGATCATAGCTCGAGAGTGCATTTTTCATGGGTCTTGTCCCGATCAGCACTCACCTTGAGGATCTGTCCCTACTTCCAAGGACCGCCTGTCCATACCGTATTAAGAATTTCCTGCTGTGTGCACCTTGTCTTTGAATGTGATTGATTTCCATGTTGGCTCGATGCCGAGGAACCTCTAACGTGTGTGGTCTCCTTTCTTTCAGGTTGCAAGCAGGCCAATGCCGGTCCACACAATTAATAAGAGGCCACGCGTGGACACTGCCCTCACTGATGGCTCAGCTACCAAAATGTCTGACACGGTATCCGTCTTGGCTTCACTGTCTCCCCTCAGAAAAGCCAGTCCGAGCTCCTCGTCAAGTCTCCGACCAAAGGAACGACAGACAGGGGCTGTGGCCGACATCCCTCAGCCTGGAGTCAGGCAGCAGGGCCCGGAGCCTCTCGTCGTGGTGAAGCCGACACACAGCAGGCCTCAGGGTGGCAGTCGAGAAGTTCCCCAGGCTGCCTCCAAGCCCCACGGCCTGATTCGGGTCATCAGCCCCCAGGCACAAGACAATCGTGCTGCGGTGACCTCACAGCCCTGCCCACCAGCCGACACACACAGCTTGGGCCTCGGCTCCAATCTCAGTTTCAGGCCAGGAGCCAAGAGAGCTGCCCAGGCTCTGACTCAGGCTTGCCTGAACTTCCCCAAGAAACCGAGAATGGGTTCCTTCCAGATGCCCGAAAATGCCATCCAGGGAGGTGAGCTGGGGGCCCCGGAGACTCTCCAACCTCTGCCAGCTGCAACCGAACTCAGACCAAGTCCATCGCCCCAGATGAGCAGGGGGACACCCGCCCAGGTGCCCAGCAGCGACCGGCAGCCTCCGCACAGCAGACCTTGCCTGCCTACTGCCCAGGCCTGCACCATGTCCCATCACCCAGCGGCCAGCCACGATGGGGCCCAGCCTCTCAGAATGCTCTTCCGGAGACTGGAAAACGGATGGTGGAGCTCCAGCCTCCTGACAGCTCCCTCGTTTCTCTCTCCTGAGAAGCCGGGAGCCTTCCTCGTTCACAGCCGTCATGTCTCAGAGAAGTCTGAGGCTCCCTGTGTTCCTGTCCCCCTGAGTGTCCTCTATGAGGACTTTCAGGTTTCCTCCTCCTCAGAGGACAGCGATTCTGACCTGGAGTGAGACTACAGATGGCCGGGGCTCCATTGCATCCAGTTCCCGTGATTTGGAGGGGTCTGTGGGACTGAGGAGCACAGAGCAGAGAGCAGACTGTGTGTGGTGACTCCCAAGCTCCCCAGCTGTGGTGCTTCTGGGGATGTTGGAGCCCAGGCCAGGCAGGGACCACATGCAGAGACTCTGCCTCATCGAATTCTTGTGAGGGACATTGTAGTTCGCAGGGCGCTCCGGAAACCCACCACCAGAAGCTTCTGTGCCAGTGATTCGTTGACTCAGAAACTGGTTGGTGGTGACGCGTGGGAGTCAGACTTCCGCTGTGATGTCAGTAGGAAACTGGGGAATGACTGTGCATTTGCTCTCTAGATGACTGAATCAGGGAACAGTTAGGGAACCCTGAGAGATGCAGGCCTTCAGCTGCGCCCCGCCCTGACAGCAGTGTTTTGGACGCTGTGAAGCGTTCTGCGCAAAGCGTTCTTGGGGTGTTTCCTCAGCCTCGAAAATTGGGCTCTGGAATGCCATTGGAAATAGGTGTGTTTAATTTGTTTTGAAGTGAATAAAATTCTCAAAAAGATGACGTACTCTCTTTTGACTTTCATTCCGTGTTTGTGTGTAACTGATTTTCCAAGGGCTTGAAAATTTCTTGACTGGTCAGCAATCCAAGTCATTTTGTCTCTGAAACAGAGTTGATTGAGGGGACCGCAGGTCTTCGCAGGACCTGTGACTTCTTAAGCATCCACAGGGGCAAGAGAACCTCAGCCCCACTCTACCAACACGCACCTAGTCAAATTCCGCCAAGTGAATCTCACGCACGCTAACACGTGGGGAGTGTTGCTTACACCACGAGTCCCCATTTGGCTCACGGTGATGCCACATATGGGGTTTCACACGTATGTGTTGCACCGTAGTCCACTTTACAGTGGTAGAATAAATGTATTGGCTTTCTGTCGATTTGTTGGAGGCAAAAACCTGTGATGTTGTTGGTTTTTGGTGGGAGAGTTTCACTTTCGAAAAGAAAATACTCTGAAAATGGAGGTTGTCCTAGACTGTATTTCAAGGTGAGTCTACTTGATGCCAGTGAAGCATATTTTGGCATATAATACATATGGTTATATTATATTTTGTCTATATTACCTTATTTAAAAAAACCATTTTGTGAAAAATGTCAGAGTTAGATATACCAATGTTCAATTTCTGATCACGTGTCCAGAAGCACTGTAAAATGCAGCCTAGAATGCAAAATTCCCAGCCACTTCTTTGTTGAACTCTCTGCAGAGCGGCATTGCATTCAGGGGTTTTCAAGGTGCACTAGTGTGGCATGAGCTGGTCTCTGGCTTCCTGCGGAAGTTAGAATCCTGCAGATTGTTTAGGGGTGGTATCTGCTTGTCCCATCTTTCCAGATCATCATTAACCTTTCCTTGGCACCCACGTGGACTCAGAACTTACCTAGAGTCACAGGCAGGTCTGGGAAAATGGCCTTGAGCCTTTGTGCAGTCCATGATGGTTCCATGCCTCTGATCTGCTGGGGCACATTCTGCAGAGGGATGGGCTGGCATAAGCTGTCCCTGCCTTTCTGAAAATCACAGAGATTCCTGGTACCTGAAGCCACACAGAAATATCTGTGGAGTTTCAGGCAGGACAAGGATGCCATTCACAGGCTCCTGTTCTTCCACTTAATGGCAGCAAGAGTGATTCCTGGGTTTCCTAATTGACTTCAAAACAATTTTGGTGACTTTGTGGTGTCAATGACCACTCCTGTTTCTGTGGCATCCAGTTCTCCTGTAAGGTTTTTGGGGATTATGTGGAAACTCGTGCATTTTTCCAGAGCCTTACTTCATCCTGGATGCTCTCAGGCATGCACAAGCACATCCCTGCCTTGGTGGCATCTTGGAGCATTGCAGGAGACCCCTTAGGTCTAGGAGGCACTAGGAGGTCCATCAGGAATTGGGAGGGCATGTGTCTGCCCATCTGTAGCATGAACTTCTATTCACCTTCAGAATGCAGATTCTTCCTGAACTAATAAATTATCTTCATCTTGGTGTAAGTAGCCACAAAAGAAAAATTCATATTAACTCCATGAATAAAAATAACTGAAAATCAACAATGAAGTTAATAACGACAATGTTAATTATTATAATATTGATAGTAATAATAAAACAAAGGCATTAGAGATTAGAGATTCCCTTAAGTGAAGGACAATGTGAAGATATAGGGATACATGAGTTGTTTGGACTCAGAGTCCAATGAAACATGTTCCTCAAAGGCAAAGACAAGAAACATAAGGAAAATACAAAGTTCATGGATGACCTCCTGGGCTACCTTGGAACTCATGTGGGAACACTGCAGGCAAAGTGTACCTCGTCTTGGGACTGCCCACCACCCAGCCCCCACTCACCTTCATGAGGTAGGACAGCAGGATAACGGGGAAGGAGTCCATGCAAGGGATGCAAGACTTGTGTCACACCTGATTCAAAGAAGCACTGCTTATGACAGATGTTTATCTCCTAACACTGTGGCACCTCTAACTGCCTGGCTGCATGTCTGCCACCTGTTCTTCTTAGGTCACAGGAGGGACAGACATTACTGTCCACCCATCTGCATACAGAGCCATTGGAGGACGTTATCCTTCTTGCTTCCTCTTTGAAAAAGGGCAACATACACGGCAGATGCCATTCTCTGTCTCTTTGGAAAACTTTACCAGCACATTTAAGGTTTTCTTCAGCCACAGAAAGCCACCTGCTTCAAAGTCTCACCCTCCACAAGTGGCAAGCACACAATTATTAATGGAGGCAAGGGATGCATAGACTTTGCCATGTGATTCAGTTGGGACAAATAGGGGAGGCCTTCTTAGCTGAACAGCTCTGTCTGTGCGGCCAGTTGACAAAGTCAGGCTGCGTTGCCATTAGACTTGTCCCTTTGCACATAAGGCTTCACTCTAATCCTTTCCACAGATGTGGATCCTCACATTACTTCCTAATAAACATCCTGCACACTAAACTTCATCTATATCCAGCTCCCTGGGAACAAAACCTGTGACAAAAGTGAAAAGTTTCTAGGGAAAATATGGTTTCCTTATCAGACAGGGATCAAATTCTGCTGAGCTAGAACATAAGGTAAAGTCTGATGCCATCTCATGATTTTTTTTATTAGGACATTACCACTGCCAGCAAAAATTATGTGCATCAATTCATGGGGACAAAAATCATATTGGAGTGGGATGAGGTTGTTGTGAGTTGAGGAGAAATTTTGATGAATGAACTTTACCCTCAGGTGAGTTCAGGAGAGGAGATGAAGATGAAAACAGCTGGAAATAAAAGATGTCCAAAAACATTTTTCTGGTTTTTTAAAAATCAAATTTCAGGTTGGGAGACACTATGTTTAAATTCTAAAAGAATGTAGCATACTGAGAGGAAATAACTATAGATAAATTGTCCTTTTTGTAAATAATACACTTTATGGTACGACAGGAGACCAAGGGACACAACACAAATTTGGAGTTAAAGAAACTAACAGACATTCTCGATACTCAGCTGTTATGGCAGAGATGCCGGAATGATGGATGTCCATGTAGCAGTATTTTTTTTTTTTTTTAGACATAATCTTGATCTATAACTAGGCTGGGGGGCAATAGTGTGATCTCAGCTCACTGCAACCTCCGCCTCCTTGGTTCAAGAAATCGTCCTGCCTCAGCCTCCCAAGTAGCTGGGACTACTTGCGCACCACCACACTCAGCTAATTTTTGTATTTTTAGTAGAGATGTGGTTTCACCATGTTGGCTAGGATGGTCTCCATCTCCTGATCTTGTGATCTGCACCCCTTGGCCTCCCAAAGGGTTGGGATTAGAGGTATGAGCCACTATGCCCAGCCCATGTAGCAGTACTTTTGAACTTAATGGCTGAAAGCATCCACCTCCAAACTTATGTATTATATTCGCAAAAGAGTACAAACCATGTAATGAATTTTAAGGGGAAGACAAGCCTGTGGGAATTCAACAGCCATGGCAACGTTTTGAACTTCTTTTTATTAAACATATAAGAAGTAAGTGAAGTTCAAGACCTAACAGAATTGCCAGGAATTATTTGAAGAATTACCAAGATGACTTAGACACTATGAAATCCTTACGATGCCCTCTGGTGGAGTTTCCTCCTGGAGCCAGTGATTTTAAGCCAGAGGCAAATGTCTCTGCAGGCATAAGAATTCGACTCAAATGTACTCTTCAATTTTAAATGAGATGACAATAAAATTGTCTCCTATATAGTAACAACTTTTTTTTTCTTTCAGACAGGGTCTTTTTCTGTTGCCTAGGCTGGAGTGGAATGGGGCACTCTTGGCTCACTGCAATCTCTGCCTCCTGGGTTCAAGTGATTTTCCCACCTCATCCTCCTAAGTAGCTGGGTTTATAAGCATGTGCCACCGTGTCTGACTGATTTTTGTATCAGCAAAATTATTTCTGGGGTGGAGAGTTAGGGACCTTTATTCTCCCATATCCAAAAACGTGTTCTCCAAATGATCTGTCAATACAAATAACTGATACCTATATTTGCTAACCTATCTTTTTCTGTCTTTAAATTCAGAACTAGAGTGTGGAAAAGTTATATTAAGATGGTTTTCTCAATTTTCAACACAAGTGATGGGCTAGGCACTATTCTAGGTGCTACAGATACACATTCACATACCCACAATAGTTTTGCCTTATTACCTCCTACATTCTAATAATGCACCAAAAGAAAAGTATAGATTAGCTTTTTGTTTTTTTGAGATGAAGGTTAATTCTATCACCCAGGGTGGAATGCAGAGGCGCAATCTCAGCTCACTGCAACCTCTGCCTCCTGGGTTCAAGCGATTCTCCTGCCTCAGCCTCCTGAGTATCTGGGATTACAGGCATGTGCCACCATGCCCAGAAAATTTTTGTATTTTTCAGAAAGACGGCTTTCATTATTTTGGCCAGGCTCGTCTCAAACCCCTGGTCTCAAGTGATCCCTGCACCTCGACCTTCCAAAGTGCTGGGATTATAAGCATGAGCCATAGTGCCCAGCCAAAGAGAATAGCTTTAAATAGAAAGCATGAAAACAAAAGAAACATATGCCCATCAATTTTATACTGTATTTGGCCAGGTGCAGAAGACCGACTTGTAGTATTGTAAGGGAATAAGGTCAGTTCACATCTAATTGTTTGGACAAGTCACCAGAAACCAAAAGTTGGAGGAGTTGTATCTTTTGAGGTGGGTTGCACAGGCAAGCAGCAAGTTGCTATCTCTCCAAAGTCCAAAACTGTTCTATGTCTCCTACTGTGGAAAAATGCATCTTCTACTTCATTTCAATTTATATAGGAAAATGCTTAATAAAACTAAAAAGGGCTACATTCTAGGGACACAGCTAGACCACACATATACTGAATCTTGATTCTGGAAACACATCTTGTTCAATGTAATTGGATTTTCATGACAACAAAAATGTAACCCTGACACAATATTGGAGAGTCAAAAGGAAAGGACATTTTGGATTGAATTTTTTTATTTTAAAAAATGTCCTTGAGTTCTATTAACAATAGCTAAAACCTGGGAACAACTCAAATGTCTATCGAGAGGAAATCGATAAACAAATTATACGCATATTATAGAGTAATATTGGGCAATAAAGGCGGATGATCAACTCTATTAATCAACATCTTGGAACAATATAATCTTTCTCACCCTGAGTGGGGAAAGCTAAGCTAAAAAGTGTCCTATAATATAAATAAATGTGCACAAAATTCTAGAACAGACAAACCTAATATAAGCTTAAAAAAATTCAGAAAAGCCAGGTACAGTGGCTCATGCCTGTTATGCCAGCACTTTGAGAGGTGGGTGGATCACATGAGCTCAGGATTTTGAGACCAGACTGGCCAACATGCTGAAGCTACTCCATCTTTACCAAAAATACAAAAATTAGCCCAGTGTGGTATTGTGTGCAGGAACAGAAAACCAAATACTACATATTCACCGTTATAAGTGAGAGCTAAACATTGGGTTATACATTGCTTAGCTCTCACTTATATGGAAACAATAGACACCGGAGATTCTTAGAGGGAGGAGGGAGGGTTGGGTACAAGACCTTAAAAACTGTCTATTGAGTATTATGTTCACTATGTGTGTGATGAGATCATTCATACTCTAAACCTCAGCGTCACACAAGACATCCATGGAACAAACCTGCACATGTATCCTCTGTGTATAAAATTAAAATTAAAAAACTAAAATGAACAAACAGATATGAGTAGGAATTTCTCAAAAGAGGAGATACAAATGGACGATATATATATAAACAATTCTTACCCTCTCTAGTCATCACGGGAATGCAAATGAAAACTACCATGAAATATCACCTCACACCTGTTAGAATAACTATTATCAAAAAGATGGATGATAACAAGTGTTGGTAAGGATGTGGAGAAAAGGGAGCCTTTGTATACTGGTGGTGGGAATGTAAATTAGTATGGCCATCTTGGAAAATAGTATGGAGGTTTCTCAAAAAATTAACAATAAAAATACCATTTTGTTCCAGCAATCCCACTTATTTTATATATATATATACACACACACACATATATATATAAAACATATAAATATATATGAAGTCATTGAAATCATTATGTGAAAGAGATATCTGCACTCATATGTTCCTTTCAGCTCTATTCACAATAATCAAGATATATGAAGAAGACACACATGTTATCATTCATTCACGGACGGATGAATTAACGTTATATATATATATGTATGCACAATGGAATATTATTCAGTATTATATAATAATGAAACCCTGTCATTTGTGACAGCATCGGTGGATCTGAAGGGCATGAAGTCATGTGAAATAAACCAAACACAGAATGACAAATATTGTATGATTTCACTTGTATTTGAAATCTCAAATAAACTCAGAAGCAGAGAGTAGACTGGAGGTTGCCAGGAGCTGTGGTGCAGGTAAATGAGTAGGTGTGATTATAGTGCAAAGTTTTAGATATACAAACATAAATAAGTTCAGGAGGTCTAATCTACAGCATAGTGCTTATAGTTATGAATGCTGTATTGCATACTTAAAATATAATAGGAGGGTGAATTTTATGTTAATTGTTCTTACTAATAGAAATAATAATTAGAATGGGAGGGAGAACTTCAGGAGGTGATGATTATGTTTATAATCTTGATGGTAGTGATGCTTTCACAATGTATCCTTATCTTCAAACTCACTGAGATATACACATTAAATAGGTACAGCTTTTTTAATGTAATCATATCTCAACAAAGTGTTTTTAAGGGAGGTTGGTTAAAAAATTTAAAAAGGAAGGGTAGATGTTCCTTTGCCCTTCTCTCACACCTTTTTTCTTCCTGTTGTCTAGAATTCAGAAATAATAGGTGGGAATTTAGCAGCCAATCTAGGGTATTTTCTAAAGTATAGCAGAGCAGATACCTGGAAGGGACCTGTATCCCTAATGATATTAGAAAGTATCTGTACTAGCCCTGAATGGTGTAACTACAGGTGAATTTTAAGTGACAAAGAAATCAACCTCTGTCTTGTTTAAGCAACTTCATTCAGGCATTAATTTTATAAACAGGTAGAGAATACATACTCCTTATGAGCAGAAACAATGTTTATAAATAAAACAATAGTGATAAATAAAAGAAAATAAAAAGCAGTGAAACAAAGTGGTTTAATAGCTATACATAGTTATTTTGTTGAAAGATTCTGCTGCTAATATTATGCAATATTTTTGTATGCTGGTGCAAGTAAGGAAATTTACATTGTCTAATAAAAATTATTTATCAATTTATAAAACAGTAAACATTTCATAGAATGGGGCTAAGAATCTGCATTGCAAAATAACTTTCAGTTGATTTTATGCACAATAATTATTGAGAATCCCAACAGATCTGGACCTACATAGGTGCTATCAAGACTTAAGGAAGAAAATTTACCTGACTCTATCCCTACCTACAGTTATTAACAGATCTAGAGATTCAGAACTCAAATCCAGACCTCCTGCTTCCATGTGCAGTGGCCTTTCACTGTCCTGTTTCGCTTCACTTGTTGAAGAGGATTTGAGAACAAATGACCACATGATTCAACTCTCTCCTCAGCTCTGAGGAATATAGCCCTGTCCTGGCAAACAAGAAGCTCACACAGTAGTAGAGGAGGCAAATAGACATTCACTAATCTAGCATACAAGCAGTAGGCACTGTACCATAAACAAGGTACTGTGGGGGTTCAGACCAGGAGCAAAGCAGGGATTAGCAGGGCTAGTAAAGTCTGGGAAGTGTTAACAAAATGTCTAATCATTAACTAAACCAAATGGTTTCTCAACATGGCCTAATTAATTGTAACTTAATATAAATGGTTGGTTGTTCATAAGCCTTAACCTTTTGCCAAAATATTTGTAGCTTATGTTCCCATTTAACAAGGTTTTCTGGTCAAAACGGTGCACCCACATCTTTCTAATGAACTTAGTGTCCAATAAAACGTGGACTTTCAGTCATCCCATGAAGGTGATTTTGCATGCATAGTACATCTCTGTCTGTGAATATGCCTAATGAGGTATGGAAGAACACTTATTATCCAAACAAAGACATTCCACTGGTGCTAGAGAGCTACAGACAGAAGTTTTTTCTGCCTACTGGAAATAAAGCCAAGCTTTCTTCTTCCTTCAGCAGTGAGGATTGCTGTCCTCCTCTTTATCTTTCTCTCTCTCTCTCTTTTTTTTAATGGGCAAAACTCTACCAAATAACAAGATAAACTTTGTGTAAGCCTTGGTAAGAGCAGAGTGTCTGACACCGTATGGTGCTATAATACTCAAAGCAAAAGCAAAATCATCTATGACCAGAAAAGGGAGTCACAGGACATCTAGAAGACTTATTGGCCAAGAGACCTGTAGCCTCGTAGTTCATTAGCTCTCCATAAGAACTCTCACGTGAAATGAAGTCAGTGGTGGTTCAAGTGCTTGAAACCCTCATTACTCTACCTCTAAATGTGAATTAATTAGGCAAGTTTACTAGCAGTTACTAGACCTCAAAAGCAAGAGAATCAGGCATTACTCTACTAAATATTGTTCTCCATAACTCCTCTATTTTCTTTAGGAAAAGCTAGTTAGCCTAAGACATTTGGCATAAGGGCTATGCCAAAGCTATGTTGGAGTCAGCCAGGAAGGATTCATGGGGGTCTCCTTGAAAATATTACAATAATCGAAGAAATCTTCAACCTATTGCCCCTCAGTACTGTTGGTCCCTTGTACTTGATTTTTCCCCTTAAGTTTTATTCCAATTTCTAATATTATCATTCCCTCTTCTTTCTCAGCAACTAGTCCTCCAAAGTAGAACTTAAACAATGACCAGACATGGCCCTGCAACAGAGCATATCCTTCTACATTTAGCATGCAATCATGAATCACAGGTATAAGACCCCTTGAACAGACATGGTTTTGGTGACTACATGTAGGACTTATTGCTTTTACCCAAGAAGAGGATCAGACATCCTAAGTAGCTCAGAAATTTTTCTGGAGCTCTTGAATGTGTAGAGGCAAGAAAGATTAAGCAACCTGTTGCCTCACATGAGGCATACTATCTTCTTATGTTTTCTTTTGAATTCAGGATTTCAAGGTTGGGGAAGGAGTGGGAAAGTAGCCATGGACATGTGAGAATGTAGATGATCCTTTTACATTGTCAGGAACGGTCAAATTCTATGCTTTATGTTGTTTGCTAAAAGACACTTTCCAAAGCTTTCAACAGAAAATGTAATGGCACACATGCCTATTCTTGGTGAACCCAGACTTTTTATCTAGTCTGTGATAGTCAATTTTGAAGGACTGCTTAGGGTAATGAATCCTTCAAGTTGTAAAGATGAAGGGCAGTTTTTGGACAATTCCCATTTTGCTGTAGGAAAACTAATCTGGAAGAAGTAAAAGGGAGAGATTGAAGTGGGAGAGAATGGAGGTGGAAAATGAGTTCAGTTGATCAAATATTTGTTAAGCACCCACTGTATGTCGGGCTCTTACAAGGAAGCAAGCAAAGAACAAAAGCATGTGATGGTCTTGCTCCTAAGAAGCTAGAGACCAGTAACCTGGATTGCTATAGAGCAGAAAAACGTCCACAAGCCCCTACAATACAGCACTGGCATAGGATGAAGAAGTTTCTTTCTATGAGATCAATAGCATACAACCAAATAAGAAAGTCAAAAGTTACACAAAGTTCAAAAACCTAAGGCACCAACCTTTAAGAGATCTGACTGTTGGTGGTGACTTTGGAAGGAAAGTTATTATTAGGATTATTTTAGTACTAAGAGTTTTGAGCTGTCTATCCAATATTTTCATCTGCACCTCTGCTTTGGTAATACTGTGTGTGTGCGTGCGTGCGTGTGTGTGCGTGTGTGCACATGCGCCTTTTCATGTGTATGAAATATATTATCTATACCACACTCCACATAGGTTTGGGGGTTAATTACATACAGGCTGATCTGAATCTATACTCTTAGGGACGGGGTTAAGCTACTCTACCACATTGTGAAGAGTTGATATGTAAGAGACTCTGAACATCTTATAAATTATCTTTAAAATGTTTCCTTTTTTGGGAAGGGAGGAATAAGTATTTGTAAACAAATTCAGAAATATCTTTACCTAAACAAAAGAACAGTTAGTTAACCTTGTTGTGATTAGCAGAGAGGATAGCTGCAGACACTATAAAATCACTCAGCAACAAGATTTGACAAAACGTTAAAGATGGCTCTATTTTTCCTGTTTTATACAGGAAAATATTAAGGCCCTGGGAATTGAAGTACTTTTCCCAGCAGTGGAGTAAATGTCAGAGTCAAGGCTGTGTTTTACATCTCGGTTTCCCCACACATCCCACCCTATGGTTCTGTTGTGCTGTTCTTTTGTGTGACTCCTCAAAGCCTGGTTAAAGGTGATACCGTATCAAATTGTATTAACTCAGTAGCACAAAACACCAGGGAATTGATTTATAAGTGTATTAACCTTGTGGCATTACTGAAGACCTATCTGATTAGTAGTTATCAAGTAGTCACCCTGGCTAAATATATAGGTTTGATTTTTAATTTTGAAAATGAAAAATATTTTAAAATATATGTCTTACATCCATATGTCCAGGAAATTTTAATCAATTTTTAAAACTTTCAAATTTAGATAAACTCATGTTTTTTGTTGTTTTAATTTTCACTCAATGAAAATAGAAAAAAACTAATTGGATAGAACAGCACAGCAGAAGCATTACTTATCGCCAAAAATGGGATGCAACAAGACTGAAGAAGAAAATGCAGGACAGTGCTTAAAAAAGCAGTCTAATGAAAAGTGGGGTCTCCTCAGGATGTCCTTAGGTAGACATTGCAGCAGAACTGCAAAGTTTTCTTTAGAAGGCTGGGGAAGAGAGGAGGAAGCAGAGAAGGGGCAAGAGTGGAAAACAGAATGAGGCTCCGAATACCAAGCGTTAGTGCCGTCCCTATCACCTTCCTCACTTGATCACTGGGTGATCTTGGGCAAGTTTCTTCCTTTCCCTCAGCTCATTTCCTCATCTGGAAGGTAAGTTACTGGACAAGATAGCCTTTGATGTTCATTGTAACTCTAACTGATCTTCCCCAAGCAAATAGCTGGGAAAGACACTGTGCCCACAATATGCAAGACACAAGGTTTACAAGCAAAGAACAAATCAAAACAAAAGATGTTTTAAAACCCCTAATGTCACTTGAATTCTTACAACTAAGCAATGGTACATCATACTTTTACAAAGCCCTTCTGTGATTTCATTTTTAAAATCATTTCAAGTTTTATTTTACTTCATATTAAGATAATGGGAGATAAAGTGTTAAATGGGTTCATGCAGGAATATATGTAAGAGACACAAAAATCCAAAATAGGTAATTGTTATGTTAGTAGTTCCCTTTACTGAGGGGGAGCAGACAAAAGAATGTTAGAAAAAGCTTCATAAAGTGGATTATATAGAATGTGCTTTAAAAGAGTTTTGTATTTTATTGAGTGGAAAAGAGCAATATGGGAAGTTATTGTTCAAGGGTTAAAGCTATGCAAAATGAGTCAATTACAGAGATAGGCTCTAAAACATAGTACGTATAGTTATTACTGAGGTATTTTGTATTTAACAATTTGTTAAGAGGGTCGAACTTAGGGGTTCTGACAACAACAACAACAACAATAAAGGGACATAGGAAACATTTGGAGGTGATGGATATATTATTACCTGGATAATTGTTGCGGTAACAAGAGTAATATCTATGTGCAAATTTGCCAAACTGTATACATTAATTACCTACAGTTTTTGTATAACAATTTTACTTCAGTTCCTACTATATTGCCTGGCAAACAATACTTTATACTTGAAGTAAGAGCAATGATTATTGCATGTGTATGTTGAAAATAATAAAGAAAGCAGGTGACAATAAGACATCCTGAGTCTTTTGGAAATAAATAGCATTCACCTGCTTTCTCATCCATTGAGATATCACCACATTTATGTACTTGTGTGTCCCTGGAAGTTTCTTGTGGGAGATTTAGTTATTCTCTTTTCGTTAGGCTCTACTAACCAAGAACAAATCAGACTCAGACAGCGTCATAAAAAGGCCCAGACCCATGATGTCCAGAGACTCCAGGCTCAACCCACATTGATGCTGGCCCTTCAGCCATGAGATTCCATTTGCTTCTTCTTATTCTCCTTCTTTTTTCAATTCTTTTATCCCCAGGTAAGTTGGTAGCTGATTACTCTAAGGTTCTGCAGATTAGAAGGCTATATCCCTGGCCAGACAAGATCCTAGAATCAGTCCTGTGGGTTCAAGAACCTAATATTTACAGCTTCACTAGGATTATAATAGGGAAAAATAGAAAAGAGACTCATTTAGCAGTAGCTCCTGTTGATAAGATTCCATCCATGTTTTTTGATCTAGTGAGTGGATATAATAATGGATGCTGCTGAAATTCAATGCTGTCAGATCAAACTGCCTACATATAAATTTCCATGCCCCACCAAGGCATCTCAAGATACAAAGTAAGGATACAACAGAATGTGACCTCAATGAGATGCCTTTGTGGGACCTGGAAATTTATATGCAGGCAGTTAGATCTGACAGGATTGAATTTCAGCAGCATTTATTATTATATTTGCTCACTAGGTCAAAGGAGATGGATGGAATTCTATCAACAGGAGCTACTGCTAAATGAATGCTGACAAATCTGAAAGTTTTATTCAAAGAGACAAACAGAAAAATCATAATCCTAGAATAAGTGAAAATTATATCAGAGACTTCAAAGTAAATTCTATTTTACGTGTCTATGAATAAAAAATGATTCACAAAGTGAAACTTAGGACTAGAAAGGAGAGTTAAAGGAACTTCAGACAAGTGAATTAATAATAAGTAAAGACACCAAGAAGTGCCGCTCATGGTATATTACAGGTAACCACACAGAAATGGGTAACATCACTTTCAATACTAAACGGGCTAAAATTTAATGGTCTAAGCATGCATTTTGAGGGCTTTGGGGAAAAAAAAACAGCATAATACACCTAAAGAAGATAAAGGGAAAGTTATAAATACAAAATATAAATTAATGAAACAAATGAGAAAAAAACTAATATTTTAAAAAATGTTTTTCATAAAGTCTAATATACTTTATAATAACCTGGCAACACTGGACAAACGAGAACATGCTTAAAATAACTATTGCAGGAATGAAAGGTTAATGTCAAAACAGATGTTTCAGAGATTCAAATAATTTTTTAAAAAATATATTTGTATATTATCTTCCCTCTTTGCTGTGTACTTGGGGATTTTCCTGTTGCAGTTCACTATATCATGTGTCATCAATTGTGACTGTGTCATCAATTTTTATGCTAGTAAATTATTACCATCAGCATACAAATATGCTGTTAAGTATGTCCTTGCTTTTCTTCTGATGCCAGCTGTCATCCTATTTTTTGCTCCAGTTTTCAGCAAAACATCTTAAAATCGTTGTCCATACTCTCTGCCTTCAATTCCTCTCCTCTCATTGTCTCTTAAATATATCCCAGTTGGGCTCTCTCCCCTTTTTTCGATCATGTTATTGACACCACTCTTGTCAAAGTTACCAATAATCTCCATATTGCTAGATCCAATGATCATTTTTTACTACAACTTTAATTGGCCTATTAGCAGCATTTGACACAAATAATCACTTCCTTCTTCATAGTATACTTTCTTCACTTGGCTTCCAGGACAGCACATTCACTTGATTCTCAGCCTATCTCACTGGAGCTACCACTTCAGCTTCCTTTGTTTCTTCCTCATCTTTTCCCATCACACTTCCTATTGGAGAGCTCCGGAGCTCAGTTCCTGATTCTCTTCTCTTCTCCCTCACCACACACTCTGGAGGGGCTCAGCAAGTCTCATCCTTTTCAATTCTCCTTTTGGACCTCCTTTTGAACTGCAGGCTTATAATAAATTATCCAACTGCATAACTGGTATATCTACTTGACACTTAATTTCAAAAGTCATAGATATCCAAAATTGAACTCATGATTTTCCCTCATAAACCACTACCTACAGATTTTCTCTTCTTGCTGAATGCCATGGTCAGCACTGGAGCCTCTCTTAGCTCTCCTGTACACTTTCATCCTCAGCAAGCCTCTATCTCTGCACCTCAAGAATCTCTCAGGGCTCCTATCCCTTGCCCAGCCTTGGGCAGTAGCTGCCTCACACTCAGTGAAAGACCAAGAATCTGCTTCTCTCATCTACCTGCCCTGCCCTGCCTTCAGACCTCATCAGGCCCCTCTGCTTATGCACCTGTGAGAGAAGAGAGTGAAGGGGGCATTGTCTCTGCTCCCCCACCCACTCCCCAGTAACAGAGGATTTTACCCGATTCTCACAGTAAGACCTTTACCTTACTCTCACTTCAAATTGCAGCAGTTCCTACATGCCTGTCCCTCAAAAGTGTCTCAGGTAATTCTGCTCTCCATCAGATCTTACCTAGGAGCACACAAGATAGGTCATGAAAAAACCATTAGTGGGGGCGGGCGCTGTGGCTCACGCTTGTAATTCCAGCACTTTGGGAGGCCGAGGTGGGCAGATCACGAGGTCAGTGGCTAACACGGTGAAACCCCGTCCCTACTAAATACAAAAAATTAGCCGGGCATGGTGGCATGAACCTGTAGTCCCAGCTACTCGGGAGGCTGAGTCAGGAGAATCGCTTGAACCCTGGAGGCGGAGGTTGCAGTGGAGGCGGAGGTTGCAGTGAGACAAGATCACGCCATTGCACTCCAGCCTGGGCAACAGAGTGAGACTCCAAAGAAATAAAGAGAGAGAGAAAGAGAGAGAGAGAGAGAGACAGAGAGAGAGAGAGAAAGGAAGGAAGGAAGGAAGGAAGGAAGGAAGGAAGGAAGGAAGGAAGGAAGGAAGGAAAGAAGGAAGGGAGGGAGGGAGGGAGGGAGGAAGGAAGGAAGGAAGGAAGGAAGGAGAGAGAAAGAAAGAAAGAAAAGAAAGAAAGAAAGAAAGAAAGAAAGAAAGAAAGAAAGAAAGAAAGAAAGAAAGAAAGAAAGAAAGAAAGAAGCAATCGTGAGTGAGAGTGAGTGTGTTTGGGTCCCTACTGATGATGCTAAACTATCACAAGCCCACACTCAGCCTTTCAACATTTGTTGGAGATTCACTTGTTTCCTTGTTATCTCCATCAAGGGCAGCTTCCTCCTGCTTCTGCTGCTGCAACTCAGCTAGGCACAAAGCATCTGTGGATCTGTTCTTTTTTCAGCAGGGCTTCATCACTCTGAATTTAAGTTAATTAGCTTTTTTTGAGACCTCAGTTCTGTGTTTTAAAATGAAATCTAGGATCTATAGATTATCCAGCTTATTCTCTTTGTCAGGGCAAGAGCATTTTTCTATAACTTTCTAAATTCTAAACAAAAGTAAAAGTTCACTTCTTTTCAGAATCCCCACGTGTCAGAAAGTGTTACTATTATCATCAGTTCAGTGATATTTATGGAATTCCAAGTTGACTCTTATATCAGCTTTTGGTATAAATTCTTTCTTTCTGATACGTAGCCTTTGAAATTTTATTTGCTGCAGATCTCTTGGTAGTGAACAATTTTCATTTTTATCTGTCAATTTCATATTGTGATTTTTGATCTTGAAAGACAGCATTACTGAGTACCCAATTGTATATTAACAGTTATTTGCTCTCGACATTTGTTGATACTAGTTTACTCATTTTTAGTTTTTGCTTTACTATAATAATCAGATAAATATTATTTCATTATAAATTATCCTTTTTTTCAATGTTTGTATGGTCTGGTGTTTGGTTTTAATGTTTTATAATTTAACTAAAGTGAGTTTATTTTTATATCATCTGTTAGAAATATATTCTTTGAATCAATGGATTTATACCTTTTCTTAATTTCTTTTTGAGAATCTCTTGAAATGGTGAATCATTTTACACTTCTCTCCCCCCATATTCGAATTAAATAAATGTTAGACCTTGTGTTTCCATGCTACATTCTGGGTATATCATTTAAACATTTTTTCTTCACTAGTTATCCTCTTACCTGTGTCTAATATATCATTAATAACTTGCATTTATTTTTAAATTATTTTTTGTTTCAGACCTGCCTTTTTTTTTTTTTTTTTTTTTGGAGATGGAGTCTCGCTCTGTTGCCCAGGCTGGAGTGCAGTGGTGTAATCTTGGCTCACTGCAACCTCCACCTCCCGGGTTCAAGCTATTCTTCTATCTCAGCCACCTGAGTAGCTGGGACTACAGGCACCCACCACCATGCTCAGCTAATTTTTATATATATATTTTTTTAGTAGCCACAAGGTTTCACCATCTTGGACCTGCTGGTCTTGAACTCCTGACCTCATGATCCACCCATCTTGGCCTCCCAACGTGCTGGGATTACAGGTATGAGCCACCATGCCCAGCCAGATCTGCCCATTTTTTCTATCAACTATATTGTTTTACTATTGTTTTTACATCTTTGTAATAGTAGATTGCTTCTTTAAACAATTGATACATACCTGCTTAATTATTTCTTCACATTGACGATTTCAATATATTTAGTTTTAAAGGGTCTAGATATGCTATTCATTTCATTAACTTTTATTCATGGTATCTTGCTTACCTGATCATTTTTAATACTGAACTCATTGTTCATCCTTAACCTGACATCATTTTATGGTCTGAAATGAGAATGCTATTATCCAGACTTCCTCCGTGAAGCTGACTCAATGCTTTAACTCAATATAGAAGTTTCAGCATTAACAAACTGGAATTTCTGATGGCCCAAGAGTCAGTAGTACCATCATTGGCATTACTGATCATAGTAGATCTTCCCAGAAGATCTGGGAAACCCTCACCCCCCTCCATCAGCTATCCAATACAAAGTGCCCACTGCTCAAGCTCCAGTTCACAGACTATTTTTGTGTTTGAAAGAGGAGATATTTTAAGAACTTGCCTAACCATTTTCAGGGATAGAAATATTTCGAAGAGATCCTCTACTATACATATGTTCTATAGCAGCAGTCACTTGAGAGCAGCTCACTTGCAGTCATGGCCAAAAGCCTAAATCTTTCTTTCATTCTAGTCACACCTAGTTTGTATCTTTTGGGGATATCTCAGATTCAGATGCATTCATAGTATTCTATGATTTGCGACACTACTATAGATTCTTCAAAATGTTACAACATTCCAATGGTATCTTGGGAGGTATAGAAGGAGAGGAAAAACAATGGGCTCAAATCTCCTCTGACTTCTCTTCTTACAATATGTTTCACTGTTCAAAACTTTTAGAACTATATTAATACAGCATTGACAGTGGGCATTCTTCTTTTCCTTCTGACTTTAATAGGATTGAAGGAAGTGTTTTGCTATGAAATTGCTATATGGGTTGTATTCAGATAAATTTTGACTTTATAAAGCCAATATTCTCCTCATTATTTTTAAATGCTTACCAGGATTCACAGTATTATTTTCAGTTCTCCCTGTTTAAAGCCATATTTAAATAACTTGATGACATGGATATACTATATATGTTACTCTGCTACAGAAACAGAAAAACCACCACCAAATTATATTCTAAGATACTTGGTACACCAATTGCACCATCGTTTTTTATCTAAGACATTCAATTCTTCCACAGGTGGGAGCACATGAATTAGCATCATTTACTACTTGTAGCTTTCACTACAGACTTTCAGACTTATGCTGCCTAAAAGAAATAGAATACTTCTAGCTGGGTTTAAAAGCTACAAATAAACAGAGGAAATATACACTATTTTGAAAGTACCACTTGAGTGTTATGCATGTATTTCAATATTATGTTGCTAATTTTAATTGTTCAAAGTTAAAGAGCTTAAACCTCCCCCTCATGCATTCCTGAATCACCCATTACTCCCACACATATATTGTTCGATACAGCATAAACCTAAGTAAATAAAGATGTGGCAAAATGAAAAAAGTAAAATAACGTTATACCATTCTCATCTGTGAATGGCATCAGTAGACAGATGTGAATAAAAGTAATGTGATTATAATTTTAAAAATCATATTTAATAGGATCCATTTATTATTAAATGAACATTAGGCTACTTAATGAATAATAAATCTTTGACACAATGAAAACTCTTAATGCAGAGTGAGACCAAAATGAAAGTAATAACTGTTTTTCTCTTAACCCTTGCTTTAGTTGGTCTTTCCACCAGACTGTCACTTTAAGGATATTCTAATAGCACAAAGCCACCAGCTTTACCATTAGAGAGATCTTCATTAAATTATCTTTGTTGTAATAAAGGTCATCTGGAGGAAATACTGGTCTGGACACAATAATAAATGTCAAGCTTTCTAATATTTTCCAGTTTTAGACCCAAATTGAAAGGATCATTTATAATGTCAAAAATATACTTTTTTCTAACTAATCTATCCTATGACTAAGACACTATTAGCAATTAAAGTAGATAGAGCAAATATAAATGTGGAGAGAAAAAGTAATTTCCACTTGTTTGAACAGATGAAAGCACGAATAAATTGAAAGTCTGAAATATTAGCTTGGGGGAATAAAATCACTCGGGGGAGCAAGAGCAGGATATACCAGCCTTTAACTCTACACTTCCCCCAAGAAAAAATTTATAGATAGCTATGTACAAACCAAAATAGCGCTGGGAGGGTTCAAGGGACCACTTAAGAAACTACAGCAACACAGTGAAGCCAAAAAAAAAAAAAAAAAAGAGAGAGAGAGAGAGAGTGAAAGAAAAAAAAAAACAAAAAAACAAAAACGAATAGCCATATAGAAAAAACAACTCCTGAAATCAGCATACCTGAGACAGCAGAAACATCTTTTTTGGCTAGGAACGAAAAAAGCTGAAAGGGAGTATCAGTATCAGCCACAAGGTGGAACCACTATGGCCCTCAGTAACCCTCTCTGGCAGAAGACACTGGCATTTTTGCCCTGCAGTAAGCAACAGCCATTTCTGAGAGAAAACCCAGAGGAAAAGATGAAGATGTACCATCCCCTCCCACATCCCTTTTCCCCCACCAAAAATACCGTGACTGTTGTGCCAAACCAGGATCGGAACTACTACCTTTCTTAATCTGCATGTGTCTCTGACATATGAGCAGCAACCATTTCAAAAGCTCCCACATAGAAATGCTCATACTCAATTTATTCTGTTACTTAAGAGTGTTTATCGATTTACATTCCATTTGTGGACTATCTCACTGGATCTTCTTTCCTGCAGTAAGAGGTGGTTTGGGTGCTGCTGAAGGTCATTGTCTCAATTTGTCTGGTGTTTGCAGAAGAGATGTCTGCAAAGTAGTAGAAGATCAAATTGGTGCCTGCCGAAGAAGGATGAAGTGCTGTAGAGCATGGTGGATTTTAACGCCAATTCCAACACCACTTATCATGTCAGATTATCAAGAATCCCTTAAACCTAAGTTGAAATGAAACTGATGTAAAATAAAAATACATCAAAAGTGAAGTTATTTGCATCTAAGAATGTAGAAATATACATATTAAGTACTTCCATCTTGATAACCATCTTGTGTTTTCACTTATCAACATAAATGAATAAATACTAATTTCAAATATACCCAATACTATTTCTTTGTGAGTCATTAACAGATCTTAACAAAACCTTTAAAAATGAGAAATCTGTTACTTTTGTTTTCCAAGATGGTGGATTGAAGGCATTGTTAGCCTGCCTCTTGCACTTGGAAAGACAAAATGGTGTGTAGAGATTCACACTGAACTTTCTTTCAAGGAGCAACACAGGAACTTAACAGGAAAATTGAAATAAGCCACAGACCATTTGAAAGAATCAGCAGGATGCAGCTTACACCATAAGCTAGGCAGAAAATTTTGAGTTTCCAGGGTGTGAGATGGGGATAAACTGACTGTAAAATATACACTTCCATTGGGAAATCTATCAATCTGGGCCATAGGGGAAGGCCTTAATCGTACTCAGGGCTGGAGTTGATTCAGTGAAGAGTGACGACTATATGAGGAGTGGCATTGGGATGTGCTTTGAGTCTCCAGCACGTTCCCAGTTTCTGGCAGGATGGAGGGAAGCCATTTCTGATTCTACCTCACAGAGGACCTCCCAGAAGTCTGCCAGCTAACTCAAATGGTGGTCACAGGTTGAGAGAACCTCCCAACTGAAATGTTTGATATAATTTCCTGTGGGGACAAACTCCCCAGGCCAGAACTGAGAGGTGAGTGGGACGTGTGATACAGCAGCAAGCACAGGAGCTGGATGCCCCTGTTCTGCAGGTGGATCAGGAGGGGTGTGGCCTGAAGGCTGCAGTTACTGTCTCAATAGGAGAGGCTTATGGTATGGGTCAGTTTTGAGCTCTGAGTTCAGACTTCTTGAAACTTAGCTAACTACTCCCAGTGGAACACTGTGGGTGTGAGACCTGCCTTGCCAAGCGTGTGGGAGCTGGATGGGGCTTACCGCCAAGCTGCTACTCCCCATTCTTCATATGGACTCTCCTTGTACAGAGGCAGAGGCAGCTTCACTTCTCTCTGGAAAATTACCCCAGTGGCCCAAGAACTGCCTTCCAATTCCCACTGGAGCCACTGCTTGTCCCACACGTAGAGAGCCAGAGCATCACTTTACCTGACCTAGTTCCCACCTGGTTTTGCTCAACCACCTACCCTGGTAGATTAACACAAATAACAGAAGAAACTTTTAGAAGCCCTTTCGCTCTACCCGTTCCCTGAGACACCAGAGTACCTCCCATGGGTAACATAAGGCAAGTCCAAATCTCACCACTACCACCACAGCTGGCAGTCTTTTGCAAGCACCACCTCCTGGCTGAAGGCCAACTGACACAGTCCATTAGAGCATCTTGAATTCAGAACATTCAATGTCATGACAGGCCAGGGAGCCTCCTCTGCCTTAATTTGGCTCTCTATCACACATTCACACACACACACACACACGCGCGCGCGCGTCACACACACACATCAACCTACTGGCAAACCGAGGAAAACACACACACACACACACACACACACACACCTGCTCAATTCAGGCCATTATCCCTGATGAACATCGATGCAAAAATTCTCAGTAAAATACTGGCAAACCGAATCCAGCAGCACATCAAAAAGCTTATCCACCACGATCAAGTGGGCTGCATCTTTGGGGTGAAAGACTGAGTCAACATACACAAATCAATAAATGTAATTGATCACTTAAACAGAACCAAAGACAAACACCAGACAATTATTTTGATACACGCAAAAATGCCTCTGATAAAATTCAACATCCCTTCCTGTTAAAAACTCTCAATAAACTAGGTATTGATGGAACATATCTTAAAATAATAAGAGCTATTTCATACAGCCAATATCATAAAGAATAGGCAAAAGGTGGAAGCATTTCAATTGAAAACTGGTACAAGACAAGGAAGCCCTCTGTAACCACTTCTATTCAACATAGTATTGGAAGTTCTCGCCAGGGCAATCAGGCAATAGAAAGAAATAAAGGGTATTCAAATAGGAAGAGAGAAAGTCAACTTGTCTCTGTTTGCAGATGACACGACTTCATATTTAGAAAACCCATCATCTCAACTGAAAAACTTCTTGAACTGATAAGCAACTTCACCAAGGTCTCAAGATACAAAATCATTGTGCAAAAATCACAAGCATTCCATTACACCAACAATAGTCAAGCAGAGAGCCAAATCAAGAGTGAACTCCCATTCACAATTACTACAAAGAAAGTAAAACAGCTAGGAATACAACTAGGAGTACAAGGGATGTGAAGGACCTCTTCAAGGACAACTGCAAACCACTGCTCAAGGTAATAAGAGAGGACACAGACAAATGGAAAAAATTCCATCTTCATGAATAGGAAGAATCAATATTGTAAAAATGGCCATACTGCCCAAACATTATAGATTCAATGCTATATCCATCAAAATACCATTGACATTTTTCACAGAATTAGAAAGAACTATTTTAAATGTCATATGGAATCAAAGAATACCCCATATACCCAAGAAAATCATAAACAAAAATAACAAAGCTGGAGGCATTACGCTTACTTCAAACTGTACTAGAAGGCTACGGTACCAAAACAGCAGGCTACTGCTGCCAAAACAGACATATAGACCAATGGAGAAGAGCAAAGACCTCAGAAATAACACCACACATCTATGACCACCTGATGTTTGACAAACCTGACAAAAACAAGCAAGGGAGAAAGGATCTCCTATTCAGTAAATGATGCTGGGAAAACTGGCTTGCCATATACAGAAAACCAAAACTTGACCCCTTCCTTATACCTTATACAATAATTAACTCAAGCTGGATTAAAGATTTAAATGTAAAATCCAAAACCATAAAAACCCTAGAAGAAAACCTAGGCAATATCATTCAGGACACAGGCAAGGACAAAGATTTCATGACAAAAATGTCAAAAGCAATTGCAACAAAAGCCAAAATTGACAAATCGGATCTAATTAAACTAAAGACCTTCTGCACAGCAAAGAAACTATCATCAGCATGAGCAATCAACCTACAGGACGGGAGAAAATTATCGCAACCTACCCATCTGACAAAGGTCTAATAACAAAAATTGACAAGGAACTTAAACATATTTACAAGCAAAAAAACAAACAACCCCATCAAAAGTGAGCAAAGGATATGAACAGAAACTTATCAAAAGAAGACATTGATCTAACCAACAAGTATATTTTTTAAAAGCTCAACAATACTGATCATCAGAGAAGTGAAAATCAAAACTACAATGAGATACCATCTCACACCCATCAGAATGGTGATTATTAAAAAGTTAAGAAACAATAGATGCTGGTGAGGCTGAGAAGAAAGAGGGACACTTTTACACTGTTGGGGAAATTGTAAATTAGTTCAACCATTGTGGAAGACAGTATGGTGATTCCTCAAGGATCTAGAACCAGAAACACCATTTGATCCAGTAATCCCATTACTGGCTATATACCCAAAGGAATATAAATCATTCCACTATAAAGACACATGCACATGTAAGTTTATTGCAGCACTATATACAACAGCAAAGACATGAAACCAACCCAAATGCGCTTCAGTGCTAGACTGGATAAAGAAAATGTGGTACCTATACACCATAAAATACTATGCAGTCATAAAAAGGAATGAGATCATGTCTTTTGCAGGCACATGGATGAAGCCATCATACTGAGCAAACTAACACAGTAACAAAAAAATCAAACACCGCATGTTCTCACTAATAAGTGAAAGTTGAACTTTGAGAAAACAAGGACACAGTGAGGGGAACAACGCACAACACGGTCCGCTGGGGACTGGGGGTGAGGGAAGAGAACTTAGAGGATGAGTCAATAGGTGCAACAAACCATCATGGCAAAGGATACCCATACAACAAACCTGTACGTTCTGCACATGTATCCCGTATTTTTTAAATTTAAAAACAGGAAATACTTATGGACACACGTACATACATACATACACACATACATTCTTCCCGGATCTTCATTCCTGGCAAGCCAAGGAACCTGGAGAAACACCAGAATTCTGTCCCTCTGAAAATGCAGGACAGGTCTACCTTCATCAGCATAAAATTTTGGACCAAATGTGGTAACTGCAGGTCCACCCCACAATGAGTAACTGAAAATTGAGGCAGTATTTCAGATCCAAAAAAGCTGATGAAGCAATTCGTGACACATTTGGGTTGTTTTTGCCTTTTCCTACTATGAAGAGTGCCAGTAGGAAGAAGGAAGAACGGTGTACAAATATCTGTTTGATTCTCTGTTTTCAGAATCCTTTGCTTGTTTGTGTGTGTGTTTGTTCTTTCTTGAGACAGGACATCACTCCAGTCAGCCAGGCTTTTCCAGTCTGTAAATTTTGTTCTTTCCTTTTGTCAAGTTTTAGAAGATTTTATTTACTTTCTATTGAATTTTAAGGCATTTTTAGATGTGTATTAAAACATTATCTGACATGCTGTGTGTTACATTTCATTTATTTTCATCGTCCCTTTTTTATTTTATTATTTTATTTTATTATAGTTTATATTCTAGGGAATATATGCACAAAGTGCAGGTTTGTTACATATGTATACATGTGCCATGTTGGTGTGCTGCACCCATTAACTCGTCATGTACATTAGGCGTATCTCCTAATGCTATCCTTCTCTCCTCCCCCCAACCCACAACAGGCCCTGGTGTGTGATATTCCCCTTCCTGTGTCCAGGTGTTCTCATTGTTCAATTCCCATCCATGAGTGAAAACATGTGGTGTTTGGTTTTCTGTTCTTGCAGTAGTTTGCTGAGAATGATGGTTTCCAGCTGCATCCATGTCCCTACAAAGGACATGAACTCATCCTCTTTTATGGCTACATAGTATTCCATGGTGTATATGTGCCACATTTTCTTAATCCAGTCTATCATTGATGAACATTTGGGTTGGTTCCAAGTCTTTACTGTTGTGAATAGTGATGCAATAAACATATGTGTGCATGTCTTTATAGCAGCATGATTTCTAATCCTTTGGGGATATAGCCAGTAATGGGATGTCTGGGTCAAATGGTATTTCTAGTTCTAGATCCTTAAGGAATCGCCATGCTGTTTTCCACAATGGTTGAACTAGTTGACAGTTCCACCAACAGTGTAAAAGTGTTCCTATTTCTCCACATCCTCTCCAGCACCTGTTGTTTCCTGACTTTTTAATGATCACCATTCTAACTGGTGTGAGACGGTATCTCATTGTGGTCTTGATTTGCCTTTCTTTGATGGCTAGTGATGATGAGCATTTTTTCATGTGTCTGTTGACTCCATAAATGTCTTCTTTTGAGAAGTGTCTGTTCATATCCTTTGCCCACTTTTTGATGGGATTGTTTTGTTTTTTTTTTTTCTTGTAAATTTCTTTGAGTTCTTTGTAGGTTCTGGATATTAGCCCTTTGTCAGACGAGTAGATTGCAAAAATTTTCTCCCATTCTGTAGGTTGCCTGTTTATTCTGATGGTAGTTTCTTCTGCTGTGCAGAAGCTCTTTAGTTTAATTAGATCCCATTTGTCAATTTTGGCTTTTGTTGCCATTGCTTTTGTTGTTTTAGACAAGAAGTCCTTGCCCACTCTTGTGTCTTGAATGGTATCGCCTAGGTTTTCTTCTAGGGTTTTTATGGTTTTAGGTCTAACATTTAAGTCTCTAATGCATCTTGAATTAATTTTTGTATAAGGTGTAAGGAAAGGATACAGTTTCAGCTTTCTACTTATGGCTAGCCACTTTTCCCAGCAGTATTTATTGAATAGGGAATCCTTTCTCCATTTCTTGTTTTTGTCAGGTTTGTCAAAGATCAGATAGTTGTAGAAGTGTGGTATTATTTCTGAGGGCTCTGTTCTGTTCCATTGGTCTATAGCTCTGTTTTGGTGCCAGTACCATGCTGTTTTGGTTACTGTAGCCTTGTAGTATAGTTTGAAGTCAGGTAGTGTGATGACTCCAGCTTTGTTCTTTTGACTTAGGATTGTCTTGGCAATGCGGGCTCTTTTTTGGTTCCATATGAACTTTAAAGTAGTTTTTTCCAATTCTGTGAAGAAAGTCACTGGTAGCTTAATGGGGATGGCATTGAATCTATAAATTACCTTGCACAGTATGGCCATTTTCACTATATTGATTCTTGATTCTTCCTATCCATGAGCATGGAAAGTACGGAATGTTCTCCCACTTGTTTCTGTCCTCTTTTATTTCATTGAGCAGTGGTTTGTAGTTCTCCTTGAAGAGGTCCTTCACATCCCTTGTAAGTTAAATTCCTAGATATTTTATTCTCTTTGAAGCAATTGTGAATGGGAGTTCACTTATGATTTGGTTCTCTGTTTGTCTGTCATTGGTGTATAAGAATGCTTGTGATTTTTGCAAATTGATTTTGTATCCTGAGACTTTGCTGAAGTTGCTTATCAGCTTAAGGAGATCTTGGGCTGAGAGGATGAGGTTTTCTAAATATACAATCATGTCATCTGCAAACAGGGACAATTTGACTTCCTCTTTTCCTATTTGAATACCCTTTATTTCTTTCTCTTGCCTGGTTGCCCTGGCCAGAAGTTCAATACTATGTTGAATAGGAGTGGTGAAAGAGGGCATCCCTGTCTTGTGCTAGCTTTCAAGGGGAATGCTTCCAGTTTTTGCCTATTCAATATGATATAGGCTGTGGGTTTGTCATAAATAACCCTTATTATTTTGAGATATGTTCCATCATTTCTGAATTTATTAAGTTTTTAGCATGAAGAGCTGTTGAATTTTGTCAAAGGCCTTTTCTGCATCTATTGAGATAATCATGTGGTTTTTGTCTTTGGTTCTGTTTATATGCTGGATTACGTTTCTTGATTTGTGTATGTTGAACCAGTCTTGCATCCCAGGGATGAAGCCCACTTGATCATGGTGGATAAGCTTTTTGAAGTGCTGTGGATTTGGTTTACCAGTATTTTATTGAGGATTTTTGCGTGGATGTTCATCAGGGATATTGGTCTAAAATTCTCTTTTTTTTGTTGTGTCTCTGTCAGGCTTTGGTATCAGGATGGTGTTGGCCTTATAAAATGAGTTATGGAGGATTCCCTCTTTTTCTATTGATTAGAATAGTTTCAGAAGGAATGGTACCAGCTCCTCCTTGTACCTCTGGTAGAATTCGGCTATGAATCTTTCTGGTCCTGGACTTTTTTGGTTGATAGGCTATTAATTATTGCCTCAATTTCAGAGCCTGTTATTGGTCTATTCAGGGATTCAACTTCTTCCTGGTTTAGTCTTGGGAGAATGTATGTGTCCAGGAATCTATCCATTTACTGTAGGTTTTCTAGCTTATTTATGTAGAGGTATTTTTAGTATTCTCTGATGGTACTTTGTATTTCTGTGGGGTCAGTAGTGATATCCCCTTTATCATTTTTTATTGCATCTATTTGATTCTTCTCTCTTTTCTTCTTTATTAGTCTTGCTAGCTGCCTATCAATTTTGTTAATCTTTTCAAGAAATCAGCTTCTGGATTCATTGACTTTTTTAAGGGTTTTTTGTGTCTCTGTCTCCTTCAGTTCTGCTCTGATCTTAGTTATTTCTTACCTTCTGCTAGCTTTTGAATGTGTTTGCTCTTGCTTCTCTAGTTCTTTTAGTTGTGATATTAGGATGTCAATTTTAGATCTTTCCTGCTTTCACTTCTGAGAATTTAGTGCTATAAATTTCCCTCTACACACTGCTTTAAATGTGTCCAGAGATTCTGGTATGATGTATCTTTATTCTCATTGGTTTCAAAGAACATCTTTATTTCTGCCTTCATTTCGTTATGTAACCAGTAGTCATTCAGGAGCAGGTTGTTTAGTTTCCATTTAATTGAGCAGTTTTGATTGAGTTTCTTAATGCTGAGTTCTTGTTTGATTGCACTGTGGTCTGAGAGACAGTTTGTTATAGTTTCTGTTCTTTTATATTTCCTGAGGAGTGCTTTACTTCCAACTATGTGGTCAATTTTGGAATAAGTGCGATATGGTGTTGAGAAGAATGTATATTCTGTTGGTTTGGGGTGGAGAGTTCTGTAGATGTCTATTAGGTCTGCTTGGTGCAGAGTTGGGTTCAATTCCTGTATATCCTTAACTTTCTGTCTCATTGATCTAATGTTGACGGTGGGGTGTTAAAGTCTCCCATTATCATCGTGTGGGAGTCTAAGTCTCTTTGTAAGTCTCTAAGGACTTGCTTTATGAATCTGGGTGCTCCTGAATTGGGTGTATATATATTTTGGATAGTTAGTTCTTCCTGTTGAATTGATCCCTTTACGATTGTGTAATGGCCTTCTTTGTCTCTTTTGATCTTTCTTGGTTTAAACTCTGTTTTATCAGCGACTAGGATTGCAACCCCTGCCATTTTTTGTTTTCCATTTGCTTGGTAGATCTTCCTCCATCCCTTTATTTTAAGCCTATGTGTGTCTCTGCACGTGAGATGGGTCTCCTGAATACAGCAAACTGCTGGGTCTTGTCACCACCAGGCCTGCCCTATAAGAGCTCCTGACTCTTTATCCAACTTGCCAGTCTGTGTCTTTTAATTGGAACATTTAGCCCATTTACATTTAGGTTAATATTGTCACATGTGAACTTGATCCTGTCATTATGATGTTGGCTGGTTATTTTGCTCATTAGTTGATGCAGTTTCTTCCTAGCATCGATGGTCTTTACATTTTGGCATGTTTTGGCAGTGGCTGGTACCGGTTGTTCATTTCCATGTTTAGTGCTTCCTTCAGGAGCTCTTGTAGGGCAGGCCTGGTGGTGACAAAATCTCTCAGCGCTTGCTTGTCTTTAAGGATTTTATTTCTCCCTCACTTATGAAACTTAATTTGGCTGGATATGAAATTCTGGGTTGAAAATTCTTTTCTTTAAGAATGTTGAATATTGCCCCACCCCTCCCTTCTGGCTTGTAGAGTTTCTGCCGAGAAATCCACTGTTAGCCTAATGGGCTTCCCTTTGTGGGTAACCCGACCTTTCTTTCTGGCTGCCCTTAACATTTTTTCCTTCATTTCAACTTTGGTGAATCTGACAATTATGTGTCTTGGAGTTGCTCTTCTAGAGGAGTATCTTTGTGGCATTCTCTGTATTTGCTGAATTTGAATGTCAGCCTGCCTTGCTAGGTTGGGGGAGTTCTCCTGGATGATATCCTGCAGAATGTTTTCCAACTTGGTTCCATTCTCCCCCTCACTTTCAGGTACACAAATCAGACGTAGATTTTGCCTTTTCCCATATTCCCATATTTCTTGGAGGCTTTGTTCATTTCTTTTTACTCTTTTTTCTCTAAACTTCTCTTCTCACTTCATTTTATTCATTTGATCTTCAATCACTGATGCCCTTTCTTCCAGTTGACCGAGTCGGTTACTGAAGCTTGTGCATTTGTCATGTAGTTCTTGTGTCATGGTTTTCAGCTCTCTCAGGTCATCTAAGGACTTCTTTACTTTGGTTATTCTAGTTAGCCATTCAGAAAATCTTTTTCCAAGGTTTTTAGCTTCTTTGCTATGGGTTCGAACTTCCTCCTTTAGCTCGGAGAAGTTTGATCGTCTGAAACCTTCTTCTCTCAACTCGTCAAAGTCATTCTCTGTTCAGCTTTGTTCCATTGCTGGAGAGGAGCTGCATTCCTTTGGAGGGGGAGTGTTGCTCAGATTTTTAGAATTTTCAGTTTTTCTGCACTTCTTTCTCCCCATCTTTGTGGTTTTATCTACCTTTGGTCTTTAATGATGTTGATGTACAGATGGGGTTTTGGTGTGGATGTCCTTTCTGTTTGTTTGTTAGCTTTCTTTCTAATAGTCATGACCCTCAGTTTCAGGTCTGTTGGAGTTTGCTCAAGGTCCACTCCAGACCCTGTTTGCCTAGGTGGCAGCAGTGGAGGCTGCAGAAGAGTAAATATTGCTGAACAGCAAATGTTTCTGCCTGATTATTCCTCTGGAAGCTTCGTCTCAGAGGGGTACCCGGTTGTGTGAGATGTGAGGTGTCAATCTGACCCTAGTGGGGGTGTCTCCCAGTTAGGCTACTCCAGGGTCAGGGACCCACTTGAGCAGGCAGTCTGTCTGTTCTCAGATCTCAAACACCATGCTGGGAGAACCACTACTCTCTTCAAAGCTGTCAGACAGGGACATTTAAATCTGCAGAGGTTTCTGCTGTCTTTTGTTTGGCTATGCCCTCTCCCCAGAGGTGGAGTCTACAGAGGCAGGCAGGCTTCTTTGAGCTGTGGCGGGCTCCACCCAGTCCGAGCTTCCCCACCACTTTGTTTACCTACTCAAGCCTCAGCAATGGCGAGCGCCCCTCCCCCAGCCTTGCAGCCTCCTTGCAGTTAGATCTTGGACTACTGGGCTAGCAATGAGGGAGGCTCTGTGGGCGTGGGACTCTCCAAGCCAGATGCGGGATATAATCTCCTGGTGTGACGTTTGCTGAGACCCTTGATAAAGGACAGTGTTAGGGTGGGAGTAACCCAATTTTCCAGGTGCTGTGTATCACGGTTTCCCTTGGCTAGGAAAGGGAATTCCCTTCCCCCTTGCACTTTCTGGGTAAGGTGATGGCTCACCCTGCTTCGGTTGCTCTGTGTGCTGCATTCACTGTCCTGCCCCCACTGTCCAACAAGCCCCAGTGAGATGAACCCGGTACCTCAGTTGGAAATGCAGAAATCAGCCGTCTCCTGTGTCACTCACGCTGGGAGCTGGAGGCTGGATCTGTTCCTATTCGGCCATCTTGGAACTGCCTCTCATCGCTCCTTTAATGAACAAAAGGTTTTAGCTTAGATATCTTCCTGTTTGTCAAGTTTTTCTGATTTTGACTTTTCAAAATATGCTGTCATATACAAGAAACGCTTGGATATAAAATTCCATGAATATTTCTCTTTTCTTGCACTCATCACTTCGGTGGATGTCATCAATTAATCTCTGGGTTATAGCATGTTTTCTTGAAAGTGTTCTGTAGTCTATTTTGGGCATTGAGAATTTCATCAAACTTAAGTGAATATTTCTGCAAATTGAAGGCATAGTCCTTTTTGATTCTTTATTATTTGCATATATTGCTTCCACAAGACCATTTCATGCAAAGACTTGCCTTGTCCTCACAGCCAGATCATTACAACGTGATATAGAATCAATTGGTCAAAAATGGTAAGGTTATCTCTGGAATGTCAATTTGACTCCATTGATCTCTCCATGTTAATTAAGACACAATATGCTGTGTTAATTACATAACATCGCTACACATTCTCAAATCAGAAAATGTAGTTCCAACTTCTTGTCGTTCAATCGTGGAAAGAATGATCTTATCTCCCAGATGCACATGCTTGGAAGTACTTCTCAACACACACACACACACAGTCACATCCAGACACAAAGATACAAATACACACACAGACACAAACTGTTTAATATGTACACAATTGTTAACTGGCATTGTTTTACATGAAATAAGGCAAATGTGTAGCCACTGTCCTAACCCAGTTCCACTCCTATCATATTTGCCCATAACACTGATTAGTAAATCTGATTCAACTGTTCCATAATCACAATTTAAGTTGTGTCCATTAAATTCCCAGAGGAATGCAAAAGGATACAACCTAAGACACAAAACTTAATTGACTGCTGATATTTCATTGGTAAATTGGGTAATTGATGGGTAAATGTAGTGGAACCAGTGGGTGGGCATTAGTTATATAAGCGGTGAAGCAGCAAGATACTTCATTATTAAAAGGTGTTTGAAAGAAATTGAAACACAGGAGTGTGTGTATTCAGTTGAACTAAAATTAGAAAACCCAGAAATAAATCTCACTTGGGGTGTAAAAAAATGGCATTAGGGGAGATTCTGGGTCAATCGTCCAACTGTGCAAACTGGATCTTGGAAGCAGGATCCCTTTCCTGCAGTGAGACTTGTTTATTGGTGGTGGTGTTTCAGTGGAAACGATTTTGGAGAATGGCCCCTTCCTTTTGTGTATCTGCTGATTAGATTTCATGGCTGATTAGATTTCATGGGAAATCAGGGGTTTTAAACTCTATTTAAATGTTAACATAATTCATTCAAATGACAAAAAATCAACAGGTTCTTTGATGTGGAATCATCACAGATCCATTTCTTCTTAGGTACAGTTATTAAAGTTGACCTACCAGAGTGAAACAATTATGGAGAATGGCCCCTTCCTTTAGTGTATTTGCTGATTAGATTTAATGGCACATTTATCATTAGGTATAGTGATCAAAGTTGACATACCCAAGAGCAGAGATGTCCAGGACAGAACTCAGGACTCTGTAGAATCACAGAATATTGGATGCAACACTGTTCAAGCACATAAATATGCTCATTCAGAGGGTTTCAGTGTGACGTGTGTGTGAATTGCAGTGTAATGAGCATGACACGCAGACAGGTTATCAAGTGGACTCACCTCAAAATCAGTTATGGGCATTACAGAACACTGATGCCAAGTTCCCGGATCCAGAGGAAAGAAACTCCAGCATCCTGTGTAAAGCCATGGCATCTGGATTTCTCATGCTTCTGCGGATCATGCTCCTGAAAATAGTGACTCCTTCCTCCTTGTGGAGCATCTTTCTCAGCAGCGCTCATTTCTTCTTCCAGGACTCTGTCCAACAGAAAGGGGAAGCCTTCTGATAGAGCACACTTGACCCATGAAAAGAAAAGGGAAAGAAAGGAGACCAAAGGTCACACTCTCCTCATTCCACCATCCTCCCTAAAATCATCCTGATTTCATGGGCCCTGAGACCGGGGATGCTTCTGTACACCTCGAGGCCTTGGCACCTGGCCTAAATTCTATTCTCTTTCTCATTATCTGAAAAATTTTAAGAAAATCCCTAGAGCCAGGATCTTTATTCCTAGTAAGCCAAAAGTCCCAAAGAAACACCCAAATTCTGTCCCTCTTAGTTTGGGAAACAAGTCTACCTTCATCAGCATGACATTTTCCACCAAATGTGGTAACTGCAAGTCCACCACACAATGCTTAACTGGAATTGGAAGCAACATCTCAGACGATGAAAAATACATGCAACAATCCCTAAGACAAATGGTTTATTTTTCCCTTTCTTACTAAAACAACCGCCAGTTTTAACAATGGTATGCAAATCTCTTTTAGACGCCCTGCTTTTAAATCTCTATGTTTCCTCCTGAGACAGGGACTCACTCCCATCACCCAGGCATTTACAGTGTTTAATTCTGGTTATATGCTATTCTCAAATTTACAACTATTTATTTCATCTCTCTCAAATGTTGATCCGTTATCACATACGTATTAAAATATTATCTCCCATGCTGTGTGATATGTTGTTTTATATTCATCCTTTCTTAAATGAACCAAAGGTTTTAGTTGGATTAAATTGTGATTAGTCAAGTTTTCTGATTTCATGATTTCTTAAATTGCGGTCATATGACCTCAATCACTGGAAATAGAATGTCATGAGTATTTCTCTTTACTTGCAATCATAAATACGGGGAATGTCATCAATTGGTATGTCGGTGATTGCATGATTTCCTGAAAGTCTTTCACAGTCTAATTTGGACACTGAATATTTCGTCTAAGTTCAGTGCATGTTTCCGACACTTGATGCTTTATGATTTCGGTATATAGCTTCCACAAGAGCATTTCCTGCAAAGACATGTCTTGGTCCCCACTGGTAAGTCATCTCACTCGAACACAGAATCAATAGGCTGAACATGGAAAGGTTATCGCTAGAATACTTATTAGACTGCACGGATTTCTTCTTTGATATTAAGGAAACAAATACACTGTGTTATTAACTGTACTTCATTGATGATTCTCAAGTCAGAAAGTACAGGTCTGACTTCCTGTCCTTCAATGCCTGAAAGGATGATCGTATCTGCCAAGAGCACATAGTTAGAAGCACATCGCAGCTCAAACACAGGGCATGATTCCGCATGCCCACAAGTTCACGCAAGCAAACACATACACACAAACACACACATTGTTTTGTAAGGACAGAATTATTCCCTACCACTGTTTTAAGTAAACTAACGCATTCCCCAGGAGTTTTAAGTGAACTCCCTGGGGAATACAAGGGGACACACCCTATGACTCATTCTTTAACTGAGTGCTGATATTGGATTGGTGGACCGCGTACCTGATGGGTGGGTGGGGTGTTCGCGGTAGGCGGGGGTGAGTTATATAAGGGCTGATGCAGCCAGATGGCGCGTCATTTGAAGACTCTCTCGGAAGAGGTAGCGTCTTTCTGCAACGTGTGGTCCCAGCAGAAAAAGCTTGTGATCCTTGCTCCTGGCGACATGGAGGCCGATTCACTCCACTTGGGAGGTGAGTGGCAGTTCAACCGCTTTTCAAAACTCATATCTTCTCAGCCAGATGCAGCTTTTGCTGAAATTCAGCGGACTTCTCTACCTGAGAAGTCACCACTGTCATCTGAGACCCAAGTCAACCTCTGTGATGATTTGGCTCCTGTGGCAAGACAGCCTGCCCCCAGAAAGAAGCTTCCTCTCAGTAGTAGGAGACCTGCTGCGGTGGGGGCTGGGCTCCAGAATATGGGAAATACTTGCTACTTGAATGCTTCCCTGCAGTGCCTGACATACACACCACCCCTTGCCAACTACATGCTGTCGCAGGAGCACTCTCAACTTTGTCAGCGTCACAAGTGCTGCATGCTGTGTACGATGGAAGCTCACATTACACGGGCCCTACACTGTCCTGGCCACGTCATCCAGCCCTCACAGGCATTGGCTGCTGGCTTCCATCGAGGCAAGCAGGAAGATGCCCATGAGTTTCTGATGTTTATTGTGGATGCGATGACAAAGGCATGCTTTCCCGGGCACAAGCAGGTAGATCATGACTCTGAAGACACCACCCTCATCCACCAGATATTTGGAGGCTGCTGGAGATCTCAAATCAAGTGTCTCCACTGCCAGGGCGTTTCGGACACCTTTGACCCTTACCTGGACATCGCCCTGGATATCCAGGCAGCTCAGAGTGTGAAGCAAGCTTTGGAACAGGTGGTGAAGCCCGAAGAACTCAATGGAGAGAATGCCTATCATTGTGGTCTTTGTCTCCAGAAGGCACCTGCCTCCAAGACGTTCACTCTACACACTTCTGCCAAGGTCCTCATCCTTGTATTGAAGAGATTCTCCGATGTCACAGGCAACAAACTTGCCAAGAATGTGCAATACCCTGAGTGCCTTGACATGCAGCCATACATGTCTCAGCAGAACACAGGACCTCTAGTCTATGTCCTCTATGCTGTGCTGGTCCACGCTGGGTGGAGTTGTCACAACGGACATTACCTCTCTTATGTCAAAGCTCCAGGAGGCCAGTGGTATAAAATGGATGACACCAAGGTCACTGCCTGTAGCATCGCTTCTGTCCTGAGTCAACAGGCCTATGTCCTCTTTTACATCCAGAAGAGTGAACTGGAAAGATGCAGTGAGAGTGTGTCAATAGGCAGGGAACCAGGAGCCCCTGGCGCTGAACACAAAGACAGGCGAGCAACGCAAGGAGAGCTCCAGAGAGAACCCTGCCTCCAGGTACCCGACTTGGAGGAGCACTTAGTGGAAAGAGCCACTCAGGAAAGCACCTTAGACCACTGGAAGTTCCTCCAAGAGCAAAACAAAACCAAGCCTGACTTCAACGTCAGAAAAGTCGAATGTACCCTGCCTCCCAACGTGCTTGTGATTCATCCATCAAAATACAAGAGTGGGATGAACAACCATCATCCTGAACAGCAAAGCTCCCTGCTGAACCTCTCTTCAAGGAAACTGACACCTCAGGAGTCCATGAACACTGACACACTCACTTCTCTGCAAGGGAGGACCAGGAGATCCAAAGGGAGGAACAAACACAGCAAGAGGGCTCTGTTTGTGTGCCAGTGATCTCAGGAAAAGTCTCCACCCAAACGCAGGAGTGCATGCGCACACAAACTGACACACACACACATACACGTACACACACACACACCCACGAGGGGGTTCACGCACGCACACACACACACACCATCACATACTCAGTCAATCCGACATAAAGTAATGAGGAGCCCAGGTTTCTATCTACACAAGAGGGACAACTGGATAGTGACGGCTGCGTTTCAGGATGAGCCCAGACATGGGAAACATCGAGTTTTGCCGTCGTGAGTCTTCTGAACCTGTGGGGGGATTGTCTGTGTGTTTGTGTTCATGGAAGATGACATTCAGTGTGAATTTCTGAATAGGACATATTGCGGTGTAGGGTTGCACGTGAAGTTATTGCAGGGGACGGGGTTGACTATTTTCTCTTGGAGTGTGTTTCATTCGTCAGTTGTTGGTGAGCACCAGAAGTTGAAATTTTGCGAACGTGGGACTTCTGTGGATCCTTCTCCCTACCTTGAGTAGTGGAAACTGGAACGCATTTGAAGAGAGGAAGGGTGTTTTTCTTTTGAACCTGCCTCGCCGTTTTTACATTGCTTGTTGAATGGACCTCAGGCGCCCTAGGACTTGTGCCCTTGGTGGAACCCACAGAATGCTGGAAACAGACAGACAGACACACTTGCCTATTGAATGCTGTCCATTTCCAATGAATTGAAGCAGAAAATCATCCCACTGGTATGTGAGTCATTTGGAAGTAAGTCGTATTTATAATAAAGGAAATCAAACACAGGAGCGTGTGTGTATTCAACTAAAATAAAATCAGCAAGCACTGAAATAAATCTCATTTGGTGTGTATCAAAATGGCATTTGGGAGATTCTGGGTCAATCGTCCAGCTGCGAAAGGTGCATCTCTGAAGCACAGTCCCTGACCAGCAATGAGACTTGTTCATCCGAGGTGGTGTTGCAGTGGAAATGATTGTGGGAAATGGCCCCTTCCTTTTGTGTATTCGCTGATTGGATTTCAGGCTCCGTTTCTCGTTCGGTACAGAGATCCAAGTTGACCAACCCGAGAGTAAAGATGTCCAGGGCATAACTCAGGGCTCCGTACAACCACAGAATCTTGGGTGCAACCCTGCTCAAGCACACAAATGTGCGTATTAACAGTGTCTCTGTGTGACGTGTGTGCAAAGTACAGTGTGATGAGCATGACTGGCAGACAGTATGTTACCATCGTATGTCCCCAACCACCGGAAATAGAATGTTATGAGCATTTGTCTCTTCTTGCAATCATAAATTCGGGGAATGTCATCAATCAGCCGGTCGGTGATTGCATGATTACCTGAAAGTCTTTCACCGTCTAAACTGTGCATTGAGTATTTCGTCTAACTTCAGTGCATGTTTCCAACACTCGATGCTTTATGATTTGAGTATCTAGCTCCCACCAGAGCGCTTCCTGCAAAGACTTATCTTGTTCCCCACTGGCAAGTCATTTCACTCGGATATAGAATCAAGAGCCTGAACATGGAAAAAATCAAGAGGCTGGAATGTCTATTGGATTCCCCGGATCCCTACACACACACATGCACACAGGTGTACAGTCATTTCTACACAACATAATGTGGTCCTCAGGTTTTTGTCTATGTGAAAGGGACAACTGGTTAGTGATGGCCGCATTTCAAGATGATCCCATATCTAATATGTTGTTGTGGAGTTGTGAGTATTCTGATCATGTGAAGGGACTGTCTCTGTGCATGTGTTTTCACAGTAGATGACATCCTGTGTAAATATCTGTAGACTACAGAGGTGTAGGTTTTCCCCTCAGGTTACTGGATGAATTTGAATTTATTGTTCTGTCTTGGTTTGTTTTGATTAGTCAATTGGTAGGCGAGAGTCGGTGAAATTTTGCTAAAGTGGTATATAGGTGAATCATTCTCGTGAATGTGAATAATTGAGACTGGGATGCATTTGTAACATTGGAAGGGTGTTCTTACTTTTTATTCCAACTTTTTTTGCATTTGTTTTCAACTGATCTCAGGTGCCCTGGGTAGAACCTAGGTAACTCTTGGAACAGACAAACAGATGCTGCTAATTTTATGGTGTGAGTTTAAGTTTAATTTAAAGGGAAAATTTTCTCACCAGTATGTAATTCATTTTCAAATAAGTTATACTTATCAGCAATGGAATAATACACAACACACTGAAGTGTGTGAGTATGAAACTACAGTCAAATTAGAAAGTTCTTAAATAAACTGCATTTCATGAGTAAAGGACGGAATTTTCGGAAATTCGAGATCAACCATCCAGCTGTGAAATCTGTGTCTTTGAAGCAGTATCCCTGTCCTGAGAGTTGTTTCTCTCTGGTGGTATTTCAATGGAAACTAGTTTGGGGAATAGCCCCTTCACGTTTTATATTTGCTTGTTACTTTTCATTGTAAATCTGCGTTTTTAAACTGTATTTAAATGTTAATAGAATCCATCCCAATAAAACATAACCAACAGATCTTCTCATTTCTAATCATCACAGATCAATCTCTTGTTAGTTATGGTGATAAGTTTACTTACCTGAGAGTAAATGACACCTGGGCAGAACACAGGGCTCCATAGAAGTACAGAATCTTGGGTCCAACCCTGTCCAAGCATCAAAATGTGTATATTAACAATGTGTCTGTGTGAATTGTGTGTCAAGTAAACTGAGTTTAGTAAAACTTGCAGTAGATTATTAATTTGGCTCACTTTGTAATCAGCGAATGAGCTTTAAAGAGTATCAATGACCAGTACCTACCCCCTAGAGATAAGAACTTCCAATGTCTTGTGTGAAACCATAGCATCTGGATTGCTCATGATTCTGAAGATAATTCTGTCCCCCATGGTTTCAGAATCACTGCAGGAGGTGGAAACAGATAACACATCAGTCCCTTGCTCTCTCTGCTCTCTTCACTCAGGAAAAGTCTCACTGGGACCAAGGAAAATCCTATGGTTTCCTAGGGAGAAGGATTTTTCTCAGGAGAGAAAATGCTGGCTCCTTCCTCCCTGTTGAGCCTCTTCCTCAGGATTGCCCCTTTGTCTCTCCAGGACTCTGTTCATCAGAACCGAGATGCCCCCTGGTTAAGCACATCTGGCCTATGAACAAAAAAGGGGAAGGAATGGTTCCAAAGACTGTACTATGCTCACTCCACCATCCCCTCTGAAACTATCCTGACTTCATGAGCCCTGGGTCAGAAGCTGTTTCTTTATATCTCTAGGCTTTGCCTCATAGCCTAAATCCTGCCCCATTTCCTACATCTTGTAAATTTTGACAAAACCTGTAGAGTCTAGATCTTTATTCCTGACAGGGCAAAGGGAGACACACCAGAATTCTGTCCCTCTGAGGCTGCAGGACATCTCAGCTTCCATCAACATGAAGTTTTGCATCAAATATAGTTGCTGCAGGTCCACCTCACAATGAGTAATGGAAGTTGAGACAACATCTCAGACCCTGTACAGTTTTTGACCAAGCTCATTTAGTTTGGCAATGCTTTTACTCTAGAAATCAGTTGTGAAAACACTTAGGATTCATGTTATTTAGTCTTTTAATCCGTCTGTTATTATTTTCAATGTATTTACTACACGTTAGCTTAATATTTCTGATAAACTTTGTTGCAAAATTCTCAATATAATAGTGGCAAACCAAATCCAGCAATACATCAAAAATCTTATCCACCAAGATCAAATCGGCCTCATCCCTTGGGTGCAAGGCTGGTTCAACATATGCAAATCAACAAATGTAATTCACCACATAAACAGAACTAAAGACAAAAAACCCATGATTATTTCAGTTGACTCAGAAAAGGTCTTTGATAAAATCCAACATTCCTTTATGCTAAAAACTCTCATGAAACTAGGTATTGATGGAGCATGCCTCAAAATAATAAGCGCCATTTATGACAAACCCACAGTCATTATCATATTGAACAGGCAAAAGCTGGAAGTGTTCCATTTGAAATTTGGCACAAGGCAAGGATGCCCTCTCACCACTCCTATTCAATATAGTGTTGGAAGTTCTGGCCAAGGCAATCAGGCAAGAGAAAGAATAAAGCATATTCAAACAGGAAAAAAGGAAGTTGGACTTTCTTTTCTTGCAGATGGCACGATCCTATATCTATAAAATCTCATCACCTCAGCCCAAAAGATTCTTAAGCTACAAGCAACTTCAGCAAAGTCTCAAGATACAAAATCAGTATGCAAAAATCTCAAGCATTCTTATACGCCAACAATAGACAAGAAGAGAGCCAAATCACAAATGAATTCACATTTACAATTGCTACAAAGAGTATAAAATACCTACCTAGGAATACAACTAGCAAGGCAAGTGAAGGACCTCTTCAAGGAGAACTACAAACCACTACTCAAGGAAATAAGAGAGGACACAAACAGATGGAAAAACATTCCATGCTCATGGGTAAGAAGAATCAATATCATGAAAATGGCCATACTTCCCAAAGTAATTCATAGATTCAGTGCTATTCCCATAAACTACTATGGACATTCTTTACAAAATTAGAAAAAACTACTTCAGAATTCATATGAAATGAAAAAAGAGCCCATATACCCAGGACAATCCTAAGTAAAAATAACAAAGCTGGAGGCATCCTGCTACCTGACTTCAAACCATATTACAAGGCTACAGTAACCCAAACAGCATGGTAGTGGTACAAAACAGACACATAGACCAATGGAATGGAATAGAGATATCAGAAATAAGACTGCACATCTACAACCATTTTATTTTGGATGAAAACAAACAATGGGGGAAGGATTCCCTATTTAATAACAAATGGTGCTGGAAAAACTATCTAGACATATGCAGAAAACTAAAACTGGACCCTTCCATATACCTTATACAAAAATGAACTGAAAATGGATTAAAGATTTAAATGTAAAACCCAAAACTATAAAAATCCAACCCCATATAAAAGTGAGCAAAAACTGGGTGCAGTAGCTCATGCCTGTAATCCCAGAAGTTTGGGAAGGTGAGGTGGGCAGATAACTTGAGGCCAGGAGTTCAAGATCAGCCTGGCCAACCTGGTAAAACTCAGTCTCTACTCAAAATACAATAAATTAGCCAGATGTGGTGGCAGGTGCCTGTAATCCCAACTACTCAGGAGGCTGAGACAGAAGAACCACCTGAATCTGGGAGGTAGAGGTTGCAGTGACCCGAGATTGTGCCACTGAACTCCACCCTGGGTGACACAGCAAGACTCTGTCTTAAAAAGCGAAAATAAAAATATTTTAAAAAGTGGGCAAAGGATATAAACAGACACTTATGCAGCCAACAAACATATGAAAAAAAAAGCCCAACGTTACTGATCATTAGAGAAATACAAATCAAAACCACAGTGAGATGCCATCTCATGCCAGTCAGAATGGCAATTATTAAAAAGTCAAGAAACAACAGATGCTGGCAAGACTGTGGGGAAACAGGAACACTTTTACACTGTCGGAGCGAATGTAAATTCAAACGCTGTGGAAGACAGTGTGGTGATTTTTCAAAGACCTAGAATCAGAAATACCATTTGATGCAGCAATGCCATTACTGGGTATATACCCAAAGGAATATAAATTCTTGTATTATAAAGATACTTGCATGCATATGTTCATTGCCACACTATTCACAATAGCAAAGACATGGAATCAACCCAAATGCCCATCAGTGACAGACTGGATACAGAAAATGTGATACATATACACCATGGAATACTATGCAGCCATAAAAAGGAATGAGATCATGTCCTTTGCAAGGACATGGATGAAGCTGGAAGCCATGATTCTCAGCAAACTAATGCAGGAACAGAAAACCAAATACACATCTTCTCACTTATAAGTGGCAGATGAACAATGAGAAAACATAGACACAGGGAGGGGAACAACATACACTGGAGCCTGTCTGGGGGTGAGTGAGGAGGGAGTGCGTCAGAATAAATAGCTAATCCATGTGGGGCTGAATACCTAGGTTACGGGTTGATAGGTACAGCAAACCACCATGGCACACACTTACCTATGTAACAAACCTGCACGTCCTGTACATGTATCCTGGAACTTAAAATGAAATAAAATAAAATTTTTAAAAACTTTATTTTTTCTAAGTCGTGTTTGCAATTTTCAATGTGAACTTTCTAGTAAACATTTATCATATACAGAATTATATAGTTGATTTTTGAACAACTATGGGTCTGCCATTCTTTAAAATGCAAATTCTTTATGAGTGTGTGTATATGTACACATATGTGTGTATATATATTTGTGTGTGTATATATATGTGTACGTGCGTGTGTGCGCAGATAGATAGATAGACAGACAGACAGACAGACAGATAGATAGATAGATAGATAGATAGATAGATAATGCTCCTGGTCTTCTGTTTGAGTAGGCTGAGAAGGAGGAGTGGGGGAGTGATTGTTCTTGCAGTCTCAGAGGTAGCTAGGTGGAAGAGAATCTGTACAAATGAACACATGAAGTTCTCATTTGTAAGTGTGATTTAAATAATTGTACACCTGGACATAGAAGTGGAATGATAGACACTAGAGCTCTGGAAGGGTGAGAGGGTGGGAGGGGCTAATAATAAACAATGGTTCAGATATCTGGATTCCTTGATCCCAAATGGTGTACAATTATTTCTCTTTAATTTGTGTCCATTTACCAGCAAGTTTGAGAGGAGTGAACCAAGCTCAGAAAGACATTCAGCTCTAAAATCAGATGTGCATGGCAATGGGCAGAAGTACCCTCTCCCTTTCTCAGAACAAATCCAAGCTTCCTTTATACCCCTTACTTACAGGAAAGTTATGTTCCAAAATGTATTTCTGCTGGAGGCAAAACATTTTATATTTTATGGAAAAAAAAAAACGTGTAACTTGGTAAAACTTAGAAATTAATATTGGAAAAACAGTAGGGCACTCTCGGCCGGGCGCGGTGGCTCAAGCCTGTAATCCCAGCACTTTGGGAGGCCGAGACGGGCGGATCACGAGGTCAGGAGATCGAGACCATCCTGGCTAACACGGTGAAACCCCGTCTCTACTAAAAATACAAAAAACTAGCCGGGCGAGGTGGCGGGCGCCTGTAGTCCCAGCTACTCCGGAGGCTGAGGCAGGAGAATGGCGTAAACCCGGGAGGCGGAGCTTGCAGTGAGCTGAGATCCGGCCACTGCACTCCAGTCCAGGCTACAGAGCAAGACTCCGTCTCAAAAAAAAAAAAGAAAAAGAAACAGTAGGGCACTCTCTTTGGGACTTAAACTTTGAGACACTTCAGCAGCATATACAGCTTGTAATTCGTCCTGAGAAAATCCAGATAGTATAAACTTGAGAATGTTCATGAGGAACGGAAAAGTACACATTTACTCACATATTTTACATTAAAGTTTATCAAGGGTAGAAATGCAAAAATCTGTTTTACTATGAATGTTCATATGAAAGTACATTCACCTGAATTTTCCTGAAATTATTTAAAAATTAATTTGTCATTGGTAACAGAAACTTCCAAACATCTCCATTTTACAAGTGTCATTATCCATATTTTCTCTAAAATATTCAGAAGTAGAAAAAAATATATAGATTAAAATAGCTCATATTTTTCAAATTTAAAATAATTGTTCAGTAACTGGGAAGAAAGGTTTACACAAATTGGAAATTCTGTATGTATATAGAAATTAATAAGATGAGAAAATTATGGCAAATAGTAGGGGGCTTCAATAAGTTCATGCAAAATAACAATTATGAAAAAACTATGCATGAACTTTTAGCTTTTGCATCAAAACACAAATATGCTAGTTTATTTTAACTTTTTTTTATTTTTGAGACAGGGTTTCACTCCTCTCACCGAGGTTGCAGTGCAGTGGAGCAATCTTGGCTCAAAGTAACCTCTGCTTCCCAAGCTGAAGCGATTCTCCTGCCTCAGCCTTCCAAGTAGTTGGGACCTTGTCTGGTTAATTTTTGTATTTTTTGTAGAGGCTAATTTTTGTATTTTCTGTCGAGGCAGGGTTTTGCCATGTTGCCCAACCTCCCAAAGTGCAGGGATTACAGGCGTGAGCCACCATGCCCGGACCTGTTTTAACATATGTGAACAGGATTTAAAACATCAGTCTGAAAAGAGCCACATGAATTCTGCCGAACTTGAATTCTGCCAAACCTGAAATAAGAACAAACATCAAATTTATGGTGAAGCTGGGGTACAAAAAACGGTGAAATAAATTATTCTTTATGAAAAATCTATGGGAAAAATGACCTGAAGGATCAGTCATTTACAAACGGATACCTCATTCTAAGAAGAGGTAAGACAATGTTGAAAATGAAGCCCACAGAGGAGGGGCATCCATTCCAATTTTTGAGAGAAAAAAAAATTGTTTCTATGCCCTAATTGAGGAGAACTGACAATTAACGAGAGATATAGCCAACACCACAGACATCTCAATTGGTTCAGCTTACACAATACTGACTATAACGTGAAAGTTGAGAAACTTTACATTTGATGAGTCCTGAATACCCTTGTGCCTAGATCAGCTATGGACAAAAGCAGAGCTATTAGTGACTATTTTGAACAAGCAGAATCAAGATCCTGAAGCATTATTTTGAAGAATTATAACAGGGAGTGAAATTGACTTTATCAATAGGATCCTGAAGGCAAAGCACAATTAAAACAATGGCTACCAAGAGGTAGAAGTGCTCCAGTCAAAGTAAAAGCAAACTTCTCAAAAGCAAAAGCCATAGAGGTTTTGGGGATGCTCAAGGCATTTTGCTTGTTGACGTTCTGTAGGATCAAAATACCATAATATTTGCTTAGTAGGAGAGTTCTTAGAGAAAATTAGCAAACACTTTTGCAGAAAAGTGCCCTGTAAAGCTTCACTAGAGAGTCCCTCTGCACCACAACAACACTTCTGTTCCTTCCTCTTGACAAACACCAGTAATTTTGAAAGAGTTTTCATGGGAAATTATTAGGCATCAACATTACAGTCCTGATTTGGTTTCTTCTGACCTTATTTTTCCTAATCTTGAAATAACTGTAAAGGGCACCCATTTTTCTTTAGTTAATAGTAGAAGACTGCATTGACATGGTTAAATTCCCATGACCCTCAGTTCTTTAGGAATGGACTGAATGGTTGGGATCATCCCTTAATGCAGTGTCTTGACCTCAGTAGAGATTATATTGAGAAATAAAGTTGATATTTATATTTTTATTTTTAATTCCATTTTTCACTGACATTTTTAAATCCCTTCACAATTCGCGTTTGTCCCAAAGGTATTTAAATTTAGAAATCATATCAAGTGAGGTTGGTGCCACAATGGCCGAATAGGAACAGCTCCAGCCACCAGCTGCCAGCGTGAGCAACACAGAAGATGGGTGATTTCTGCATTTCCAATTGAGGTACCGGGTTCATCTCACTGGGGCATGTTGGACAGTTGGTGCAGGACAGTGGGCGCAGCCCAAAGAGTGAGAGCCAAAGCAGGGCAAGGCATCGCCTCACCTAAGAAGTGCAAGGGGGAAGGGAATTTCTTTTCCTAGTGAAGGGAAACTGTGACACAGAACACTGGAAAATTGGGTCACTCCCACCCAATACTGTGCTTTACCAAGGGTCTTAACAAACAACACACCAGAAGATTATATCCCATGCCTGGCTTGGAGGGTCCCAAGCCCACAGAGCCTCTGTCATTGCTAGCACAGCAGTCTGAGATCTAACTGCAAGGCGGCAGTGAGGCTGGGGGAGGGGTGCCCACCATTGCTGAGGCTTAAGTAGGTAAACAAAGCAGCCAGGAAGCTCGAACTGGGTGGAGCCCACTGCAGCTCAAGGAGGCCTGCCTGCCTCTGTAGACTCCACCTCTGGGGACAGGGCATAGCTAAACAAAAAGCAGCAGAAACCTCTGCAGATGTAAATGTCCCTGTCTGACAGCTTCGAAGAGAGTAGTGATTCTCCCAGCATGGAGGTTGGGATCTGAGAACTGACAGACTACCTGCTCAAGTGGGTCCCTGACCCCCGAGTAGCCTAACTGGAGAGCCTAACTGGGAGGAACCTACCTGGAGCGGACCTCAAGCAAACTCCAACAGACCTGAAGCTGAGGGTCCTGACTGTTAGAAGGAAAACTAACAAACAGAAAGGACACCCACACCAAAACCTCATCCATACATCAACATCATCAAAGACTAAAGGTAGATAAAACCACAAAGAGGGGGAAAAAGCAGTGCAGAAAAGCTCAAAATTCAAAAAATCAGAGCACCTCTCCCCATCCAAAGGAACGCAGCTCCTCACCAGCAACAGAACAAAGCTGGATGGAGAATGACTTTGACAAGTTGAGAGAGGAAGGCTTCAGTTGATCAAACTTCTCAGAACTAAAGGAGGAACTACGAACCCAGCACAAAGAAACTAAAAACCTTGAAAAAAGATTTGACGAATGGGTAACTAGAATAACCAATGCAGAGAAGTCCATAAACGACCTGATAGAAATGAAAACCATGACACAGGAAGTACATGACAAATGCACAAGCTTCAGCGACCGACTTGATCAACTGGAAGAAAGAGTATCAGAGATTGAAGATCAAATGAATCAAATGAAGCAAGAAGAGAAATTTAGAGAAGAAAGAGTAAAAAGAAATGAACAAAGCCTTCAAGAAATATGGGATTATGTGAAAAGACCAAATCTACATCTGATTGGTGTACCTGAAAGTGATGGGGAGAATGGAACCAAGTTGGAAGATACTCTGCAGGATATCATCCAGGAGAACTTCCCTAACCCAGCAAGGCAGGCCAACATTCAAATTCGGGAAATACAGAGGATGCCACAAAGATACTCCTCAAGAAAAGCAACTCCAAAACACATAATTGTCAGATTCACCAAAGATGAAAAGAAGGAAAAAATGTTAAGGGCAGCCAGAGAGAAAGGTTACATTACCCACAAAGGGAAGCCCATCAGACTAACAGCAGATATCTTGGCAGAAACTCTACAAGCCAGAAGAGAGTGGGGGCTGATTGTCAACATTCTTAAAGAATTTTCAAACCAGAATTTCATATCCAGTCAACTAAGTTTCATAAGTGAAGGAGAAATAAAATCCTTTACAGATAAGCAAATGCTGAGAGATTCTGACAACACCAGGCCTGCCCTACAAGGGTTCCTGAAGGAAGTACTAAACATGGAAAGGAACAAACAGTACTAGCCATTGCAAAAACATGCCAACATGTAAAGACCATCGATGCTAGGAAGAAACTGCATCAACTAACGAGCAAAATAACCAACTAACATCATAATGACAGGATCAAGTTCACACATAACAATATTAACTTTAAATGTAAATGGGTTAAATGCTCCAATTAAAAGACACAGACTGGCAAGTTGGATAAAGAGTCAAGACCCATCAGTTTGCTGTATTTAGGAGACCCATCTCATGTGCAGAGACACACATAGGCTCAAAATAAAGGGATGGAAGAAGATCTACCAAGCAAATGGAAAACAAAAAAATGGCAGGGGTTACAATCCTAGTCTCTGATAATACAGACATTAAACCACAAAGATCAAAAGAGACAAAGAAGGTCATTACATAATGATAAAAGGATCAATTCAACAAGAAGAGTTAACTATCCAAAATATATATGCACCCAAATACACGAGCATCCAGATTCATAAAACAAGGCCTTAGAGACTTAAAAAGACAGTTAGACTCCCACACAATAATAGTGGGAAAATTTACCACCCCACTGTCAACATTGGACTGATCAACGAGACAGAAAGTTAATAAGGATATCCAGGAATTGAACTCAACTCTGCACCAAGCGGACCTAATAGACTTCTACAGAACTCTCCACCCCAAATCAACAGAATACACATTCTTCTCAGCACCACATTGTACTTATTCCAAAATTGACCACATAGTTCGAAGTAAAGCACCCTTCAGCAAGTGTAAAAGAACTGAAATTATAACAAACTCTCTCTCAGACCACAGTGCAATCAAACAAGAATTCAGGATTAAGAAACTCAATCAAAACCACTCAACTACATGGAAACTGAACAACTTGCTCTTGAATGACTACTGGGTACATAACGAAATGAAGGCAGAAATAAAGATGTTCTTTGAAACCAATGAGAACAAAGATACAACATACCAGAATCTCTGGGACACATTTAAAGCAGTGTGTAGAGGGAAATTTATAGCACTAAATTCTCACAAGAGAAAGCAGGAAAGATCTAAAATTGACACTCTAACATCACAATTAAAAGAACTAGAGAAGCAAGAGCAAACACATTCAAAAGCTAGCAGAAGGCAAGAAATAACTAAGATCAGAGCAGAACTGAAGGAGACAGAGACACAAAAAACCCTTCAAAAAATCAATGAATCCAGAAGCTAGTTTTTTGAAAAGATCAACAAAATTGATAGGCAGCTAGCAAGACTAATAAAGAAGAAAAGAGAGAAGAATCAAATAGATGCAATAAAAAATGATAAAGGGGATATCACCACCGACCCCACAGAAATACAAACTACCATCAGAGAATACTATAAAAACCTCTACGCAAATAAACTAGAAAACCTGGAAGAAATGGATACATTCCTGGACACATACACTCTGCCAAGACTAAACCAGGAAGAAGTTGAATCCCTGAATAGGCCAATAGCAGGCTCTGAAATTGAGGTAATAATTAATAGCCTACTAACCAAAAAAAGTCCAGGACCAGAAAGATTCATAGCTGAATTCTACCAGAGGTACAAAGAGGAGCTGGTACCATTCCTTCTGAAACTATTCCGATCAATAGAAAAAGAGGGAATCCTCTCTAACTCATTTTATGAGGCCAGTATCATCCTGATACCAAAGCCTGGCAGAGACACACCAAAGCAAGAGAATTTTAGACCAATATGCCTGATGAACATTGACACAAAAATCCTCAATAAAATACTGGCTAACCGAATCCAGCAGCACATCAAAAAGCTTATCCACCATGATCAAGTGCGCTTCATCCCTGGGATGCAAGGCTGGTACAACATACTCGAATCAATAAACGTAATCCAACATATAAACAGAACCAAAGACAAAAACCACATGATTATCTCAATAGATGCAGAAAAGGCCTTTGACAAAATTCAACAACCCTTCATGCTAAAAACTCTCAATAAATTCAGTATTGATGGAACGTATCTCAAAATAATAAGACCTATTCATGACAAACCCACAGCCAGTATCATACTGACTGGGCAAAAACTGGAAGCATTCCCCTTAAAAACTGGCACAAGACAGGGATGCCCTCTCTCACCACTCCTATTCAACATAGTGTTGGAAGTTCTGGCCATGGCAATCAGGCAAAAGAAAGAAATAAAGTGTATTTGATTAGGAAACGAAGAAGTCAAACTGTCCCTGTTTGCAGATAACATGCTTGTCTATTTAGAAAACCCCATCGTCTCAGCCCAAAATCTCCTCAAACTGATAAGCAACTTTAGCAAAGTCTCAGGATACAAAATTAATGTGCAAAAATCGCAAGCATTCTTATACACCAATAACAGACAAGCAGAGAGCCAAATCATGAATGAACTCCCATTCACAATTGCTTCAAAGAGAATAAAATACCCAGGAATCCAACTTACAACAGATGTGAAGGACCTCTTCAAGGAGAACTACAAACCACTGCTCAATGAAATAAAGGAGGACACAAATAAATGGAAGAACATTCCATGCTCATGAACAGGAAGAATCAATATTGTGAAAATGGCCATACTGCCCAAGGTAATTTATAGATTCAATGCCATCCCCATTAACCTACCAATGACTTCCTTTACAGAATTGGAAAAAAACTACTTTAAAGTTCATATGGAACCAAAAAAGAGCCCGCATTGTCAAGACAATCCTAAGTCAAAAGAACGAAGCTGGGGGCATCACACTACATGACTTAAAACTATACAGCAAGGCTACAGTAACCAAAACAGCATGGTACTGTTATGAAAACAGAGCTATAGACCAATGGAACAGAACAGAGCCCTCAGAAATAATACGACACTTCTAAAACCATCTGATCTTTGACAAACCTGACAAAAATAAGAAATGGGGAAAGTATTCCCTATTTAATAAATGCAGCTGGGAAAACTGGCTAGCCATAAATAAAAAGCTGAAACTGGATCCCTACCTTACTCCTTACACAAAAATTAATTCAAGAGGGACTAGAGACTTAAATGTTAGACCTAAAACCATAAAAACCCTAGAAGAAAACCTAAGCAATACCATTCAGGACATAGGCATGGGCAAGGACTTCATGTCTACAACACCAAAAGCAATGGCAACAAAAGCCAAAATTGACAAATGGGATCTAATTAAACTAAAGAGCTTCTGCACAGCAAAAGAAACTACCATCAGAGTGAACAGGCAACCTACAGAATGGGAGAAAATTTTTGCAATCTACTCGTCTGACAAAGGGCTAATATCCAGAACCTACAAAGAACTCAAACAAAATTTACAAGAAAAAAACAAACAACCCCATCCAAAAGTGGGCAAAGGATAAGAACGGACACTTCTCAAAAGAAGACATTTATGCAGCCAACAGACACATGAAAAAATGCTCATCATCACTAGCCATCAGAGAAATGCAAATCAAAACCACAATAAGATACCACCTCACACCAGTTAGAATGGCAATCATTAAAAAGTCAGGAAACAACAGGTGCTGGAGAGGATGTGGAGAAATAGGAACACTTTTACACTGTTGGTGGGACTGCAAACTAATTCAACCACTGTGGAAGACAGTGTGGCGATTCCTCAAGGATGTAGAACTTGAAATACCATTTGACCCAGCCATCCTATTACTGGGTATATCCCCAAAGGATTATAAATCATGCTGCTATAAAGACACATGCTCATGTATGTTTACTGCAGCACTATTCACAATAGCAAAGACTTGGAACCAACCCAAATGTCCATAATGACAGACTGGATTAAGAAAATGTGGCACATATACACCATGGAGTACTATGCAGCCATAAAAAAGGATGAGTTTGAGTCCTTTGTAGGGACATGGATGTAGCTGGAAACCATCATTCTCAGCAAACTATCACAAGAACAAAAAACCAAACACCGCATGTTCTCACTCATAGGTGGTAACTGAACAATGAGATCACTTGGACACAGTAAGGGGAACATCACACACTGGGGCCTGATGTAGGGTGGGGGGAGGGGGAAGGTATAGCATTAGGAGGTATACCTAATGTAAATGACAAGCTAATGGGTGCAGCACACCAACATGGCACATGTATACATATGTAACAAACCTACACATTGTGCACATGTGCCCTAGAACACAAAGTATAATAAAAAAAATCATATCAAGTGTGAAATAAAGAAAATTATATATAGAGAGGGAGAACAGAATCTATAAATATGCATATTTGTGTACATACATCCATATACATACATATGTGTGTGCATGCAGTAATTTTATTCTCCTAAAGCAATGCCTCTGCCTTCCACCCTCACTGTACATGTCCTAGTCCTGTGATGTCCCTAGAACTGAGCACTTGATTTCCTTCTCTGCCTCCCACATGAACAGGGAATAGAAATGGAAACTACACTCTGTGGTTACTGTTGTGAAAATACATGTCCCCCACAGGCTAGTTTTGCATCTTACATTCCAGTTCCCATTGTGAAAAAAGCAAGCAACAAACAAAAACTACAAAAGAAAAACTGAAATATTTGAAAGTCTAGAACCACAGAGGTTCCGGATTCACCCACCACCCACAGTGACCTCCGCCGCCCTCCAGACCTGAGGCAGTTGCGCCTGAACAGCCTGCCTCTTCACCATCCATGAAAAGAGGTGACCTTAAACTTCAATAGATTTTACTCTGTTCAAAAGGAACCAGGTCAACATTCAAAGTCAGTGGTCTGGCAAATCTAAACTTTGGCCAGAAAGTATTGGAAACATTTAACGTGCAGTGGATGAAGCAGCCTGGCCCCACTGCACACAACACACTCGTGGGGACTCAAAGGAGGATACTCAACATCCGCTGGGTGGAAGTGAGGACAGACCCAGAAACATGGGGGGTAGGGGGGTCAAACCAGGAAGGCTCAGGCCCTGACCTCCTCCTAGGCCCTGCCCCTCCAGAACTTGCAGTTTTTTCTGACCCGGAAGTGGATTTCACTGATGGAAAAGAAGTTCAGTATTTCTGGTCCAGCCCAGTAAGCTGCTCCCGTCGCCCAGCCTTCCACACCCCTGCAGACGTCACAATGCCTACTCCCACTAACCCCACAAGGGAGCCATGCATCTCCTAGAGACGGTCCTTGGCCTGCAACCCCGCGATGGGGTCCAGGGTCTGTGTCCATTTCTGGTTAAAATTGCTCTAAGGCTGGTCACTGTCTTGGCCTTCCCTGCTTCCCCTCTGTTTACTTCTCCCCTCCTCACCCCATATGGAGTTTTTACTCAGGAGATGGATTATCTCCCCTCTTGGAACATCAAGGACACCACCAGGACACCGCACTGTCTCCTTGACCCTGGGATTCTGCAGACCTCAGTCTTCCTCTGAGGTCCCCTCACTCCCCACCTCATTTTTTCCATCCTTCTGGGGCCTGGGTCTGCTATACCTCAGGCTTTCTCTTCAGTCACAGACAGAAGGAGCCCCCTTCATCCTTGGGTTCTGGCCACAGTTCACCTGCTGCAGGACACTCAGTGGCTTTCAGTAGTTCATCCAGACATCCAGATGGAAGTGGGATTTCCTGGAAGAAAAGCAGGACCCCAGAATTACACTGAATTCTAACACAAGAGCCCAGAGTCCCCTTCTGCATGGGACATTAAGCTGCAAACACTACATAGGCACTTAATGCTCAGCTGCCCTTTTAACATCTGGTCCAGTTGTATCCCTCCTCCTTGGAATATCTCAGAAAATATATCTCCACCTAGAGTTGTTTAAACGCATCATCCTATGTGATTCCAGACCATCGGGGGTACAATGGGTCCTCACCAGAACTTCCACTCTGCTTGGAAGACTTAGAAAATTCTGAGGCTGCTCAGAGGGTCAGATTCCCATTTCTGTGTTCCAGAAAAACTTCAGTCTTCCCCGGACAAGTGAGGAAACAGAAAATGTCTAGTCTCTGGCACATCTTTTGCAAGCAATGGCGGCTCCCAGGAACCAAAACTATCAATGAATATATTTTTGAGACTCTGGTCAAAAGAAGAGTCATTCTGCAATTTCAGGTAGGATGGAGTGGTTCTGTGGCTCCTGAGGTGATTTTGAAAAGATCTGGACCCTCACAAGAACCACGGATGACATTTCTGGCATTTCCAGACCAGGAGGAGTGACTGATGGGCCTCCAGTGTTACTAGGAAAACGTTTTGTTGGACAGCTTTGCTTTGGCTTTCAGGCCTTCACATAGGTTGCTTAGATCATGGAAGTGCTTCTGCATTTCTGCATAGGCTCAGGATGCCTTCTCAAGTCGTCCCTGCAATTATGAGACAGTTTCTGTCTCCAGAGGTCACTTAGAATAACACAAGAGGCTTCACCTTCAAAGGGACACCAGACAATATAGCCACAGTTCAGCCAAGATTATCTGTGTTTACATACCTGTAAAGTAACACTCCTAGTTACCTCCATTAACATGGACATCTTTCATGAATAGAGAAACTCTAGTGATTGTTATATAACAGCTGCCACAAAAATTAACCAATAAAAATAAATGATAAATGAAAAATATTTAACAATTATGATAGTGAACGCAATGACCTAAATAGTAAGAATTTGAATACTGGTGACAATATGAACATAAGGATACAAAAATCAATGTGGAGATTCTCCTAAATATATGAAAAGTTCACAAATTGGGTCCTCCTTGTGTAATTTGGAGTCAGAGTCAAAGAATTTCACTATGAAATGTGTTCCATGATGGCAAACATGAGAAACAGGTGAAAGGAAAGCAAGCCACAGGAGAGCATGGGCTAATAGGACCACTTGTGTGCAAACCTCTCTAGTCAAGGACTACCAGCCAGAGGTGAAGAGAGTTTGGCTTGTGTCTTGCCTACCACTGGGCACACAAAAGCTTTCAGTAGTGCAACCAGATGGCTGGTTTGGCCTGGCTCCCTGCAAAGAAGACATGTATCTCATCCCCACCAGCCCATCAGTCCTGGAACTCAGAATCCTACATGCATTAAACATGAAGCTCCACCTCCATAGCTGACTTCACCTCCTTACTGTCCCTCTGTCATCTGGTGTTTCAGGTGCTCTCCAGATCTGGACTTCTTGGCTCCCCTACCTTTATCAAGTGAAGTCAGGATGTATCATTCTCAGAGTTCTCCTGCCAGTCCAAGGTGAAATTCACCAATACAGGCATACCCTGGATGGACTTTCTTGGAATATTTAGAAAACAATGAGTTTGCTCAGGGGTGGTGTGAGCTCTAGGAGTAGAGTTACGGTTTCCCATGGAAACCTGAGAGGACTTAGAATAGTCCCAGAGGCCTAAGCAGTCCAATCTGTCCTGGAAACATCAGGAATGATATACTTGGTCTTTCTGAGGCTCCAAATTTTTCTAAATAAACTCAGAGGTTACAGAACCATTTTTCTCTCAGGAACTGAAGTGGAGTTATTTGCCTTCTACCAGCATCTCACTTTTTTTATTTTCTAAGTTAGCTTTTGAGCCCAGAAGTAGATATTCCTTGTATTTGATTTACACAGGGAGCTTCCTAGAATGCCCATGCGTCTGGATACTTTCTGCATTCACTCAGGTATTCACAAAATGCTGCAGTTCTGCTGAAAATCTATGAGATGACCATTTCATCACCCGAGCAACTTTAGAATGTGTCTTCTATGGAAGCTCTGGAGCCTCCCTTCTGGTATTTCATCCATTGCTGGTACTGACTACCCAGGGTGAAACCCTCCATCAGACATTGTCAGCAATTCCAGTATGGAGATGGCACTTACGTGATGGGGCTCAAGAATCAGATAGTAGAAGACCAGACAGGAGGTGAAGTCTCAGTAGGCTTGGGGGCTTAATGTTCGATGCACACCAGACTTCTGAGACTCAGGAAGCGAGTGTGGATCTGTCTGCCCAGTGCTTCTCATCTACAGCCTGGACCAGTCATTTCTTGGGGTGAACTACTGAAAGTTTTTGTATGACCTGTGTCAGGCCGGACTCTGGCCAGATCCTTTTCCATAGTCCATTGGTAATGTATTTCCACGCGGCACAGGCATCTCCACTTTTGTCCAAGTCCTCATGTGGCTCAGAATTATTCTCCCTACTGCCACTCTTCTTTGCCATCACAGAAGATATTCCAAGATGCAGCTCCAAGCCTCTCTCTGTAATCAACAGCATGAGGGCTCATATGGGAACGATGTCACAGGCTTACAGGAATATGCTCTTAAATACCAGCTTTTTAATTATTCTCTTCATTAAAATGACATTTATATCACACCATTATGATTGCTATTAATGTTATTATTATGTGGGTACAGTTCTTTATCATGGATATATTTGTGGTAGTTATTATGCAATGTTGAATAATTTTTTTTTTATGTTCTGAAGACTGTTGAATTTGCTGAAGATGATTAAAAGACAACCTTAAAACATACATACCACAGCAACCCAAAGACTCCTACTGTATCACCTGGTGTCCTGTAGAATGGGCTTCGTGAGTTATTCTTTTATTTTTTGGGCAAGTACCTATTCATATCAGCATAGGAGATGGATGAAGTGCACCCTGGTCTTGCCATGGGTTCAGAAAGAATTCATACATATGCTTTATGTGCTAGCAACTCTATGTGTAGGCCTGTGAGCCCTAGAATGCACTTTCTTTCACCAACTAGTCCACCTAAAAGTTTTCTAAGTCAAATTCCCCCTCCATCCTTGGATAGGTCATGAATAGTTTTCTGTTACCCACCTAAAATGAAGGGATACTGCTAAATCAGGTTTGTGGCCAAGAAACTTTTACCTGGAGTGGCAGGAGAGGGACTACCTGTTCACCAGAGTCTCTGCAACATTTTCTTTTTCTTCTTCTTCTTCTTCTTCTTTTTTTTTTTTTTTTTTTTTTTTTTGTGATACAGTCTCTCACTGTCGCCCAGGCTGGAGTCCAGTGGCACAATCTTGGCTCATTGCAACCTCCGACTCCCAGGTTCAAGCGATTCTCCCGCCTCAGCCTCCTGAGCAGCTGGGTTACAGGTGCATGCCACCACGCCCCCCTAATTTTTGTATTTTTAGTAGAGATGGGGTTTCTGGCTGGTCTCAAACTCCTGACCTCGAGATCTGCCTGCCTCAGCCTCCCAAAGTGCTGGTATTACAGGCATGAGCCACCGCACCCAGCCTCTGCAACATTTTCTAAGTCAGAACAGTAGTTTTTTGAACCACCTTTTCAGTCAAAGAACTCATGAAAAAGTCCTCCAAGAACTTGTGACCTTCTGGAAATTGTCAAAATCTCTACAGGTGTCCAGAGTCATCCAGAGCTGTATTGCAAACCATTGACTGGGTTCCACCATTAGTAAAGCAAATGCGAAATATGCCATGCCCACCAAAAAGAATCCAGAAACCATGGTATTTAGCTCTTTCCATCTTTCTTGCCTCCTGCAGGTGGGTGAGTACTGAGTATGATGCCCTCCTACAGCCTCTGGAGGACATGCCAGTGCCTAGAGGTACCAGTAGAGAGGGGCCATGAAAGAGCAGATGACAGTCAGGTGGCTGGGAATGACATTATCCTGGGGTTTATTGCTTGTCATGAACTCTGCCACTGGGCAACATGTACTGGTCTGGACACGTAACTTCTCTGGATCCCTGTCCCATCAGCCAGCTATCTTATCTCCTGAAAGCTGGTAGGTGTTGGTCAGCATGGTGTTACAGGACCAGGGTTATATTTACATTCCCTCTTAGGCTGAAACACCAGAAGTTAACACAGGAGTCCCCAGGTGTGTACATGCCAACCTCCAGATAGTTTTTCTTCTCGTTCTAGATGTTCATCCTTGCTTTCTGGGACTTGAAATAACCCTACACCACCAAATATTTATGCCTATTATACACTTAGGGAAAACTTGTATGTCCCAAGTCCATAGGGTTAGTATTATTATCAGTATTATAACCACTAGTACTAGTATCATGATGATCATCATTCCTGTTAATATTCATCAATATTTTTATTACTACCATTGTTAATATGAATTTTTCACTATTGTACAGCAAGGAATATAGTTTATCCATTCACAAATGGTTTTCAGTTACTAAAGATGACTACAAGGCATGCTCTGCAGACATATACACACACAGCTGTCCTGGAGACCAAGCTTTGCCACCAATTGCTCTTTCATAAGATGAGTTCCCCCAATACCCATCAGTTTTTCAGGACTCGACCTGAGCTGGTTGGGCTAGACCTGGAAAAGTTTCCTATTCTCAGCTGCACCCTGAAAAATTTTAAAGACTCTTCAGAGGCCCAGTAATAGCTTTTGACAACTTCCAAGACCAGGGAGGGTTTCTTGGCCATTCAGAGCCATTCTGATATTCTAAGTAAACTCAAGGAACCAGAAACCCAACTTGCAGTCATGAAATACCAGTGAATGGCCTCTGTGAGTCTCTTCAAGTTTTTCAAAGATAACTGCCTGGAAAGGCTGGCCAGGAAGTCACCCAACCCCATCCCTCTGCAGGATGTTCTATGTCAGCCAGGGACGCAGTGAATTGCCATTGAACAGAAGGGAGGAACAGAGACAGCATGCCTGAGCTTCTGGAAACATTCTAAGTGCCCTTGTTGGCCCAGAAAAGACTGGTGCTGCCATACGAGGCACAGATATGGCAACTTAGCCACTTTAGGAACCACACAAGGTTTAAAGGCTCCCAGGAAGTCCAGGAAGGGCAAACATGGCCTTTTAGAGCCATCAGATTTTATTCTAAGTCTACGTGGGAGACAGTGCACTGGCTTCATAAAAACATCAGTGGAGGTGCTATCACTTGCCCCAGTGTCCGGTCTTTTCCACCTCATCTCAGAGCCAGGCAGCCACCATTTCCCAAAGCTGCTGTGCAATGAAAGGGGAATATTCTAGGTGCTCTCCTGTGCCCACGAAATTCTGTGGCTGCACTAAAGGCAGGGGTTGTCCTCCGGAATGCTCTTCAGGAATCTGACAACACTAGTCAAGATTAGAGAAGTTCAATTCAACGTCATACAAAACCAATCACAAAAAAAAAAAAAAAAAAATGCATAGTGAGACAAAATGATGAACCCACCTGCTAATAATCAATGATGGTCTTAGTGATAATGCCACCAACACTGTTAATGGCAATAACAATAAACCTGGGGTAATGGGTGTTAGGGTCCCGATTCACCGATGTGAAGGATGGCGCCAATTTCTGGCCTTACAGAAATAAAGGAAAAGTAAACACCTGAAGGAGGAGGAGGTGAACCTGGAGCTCCCGCCGGCCTCTGGGCGCTCCTTGGTGGAAGGAGAGGGACTTGGTCCTGAGCCTGCCCAGGATCCACCCGCACCAGAACCCGGGAGTCCCAGTCCCTGGATGGGTTCAGTCCCATCCAGGCCAGACGCCCCGGAGCCCCGGAGCCCGGGTCCTCCAGCCCTCGCTGCCGCCACTCCTCTCGGAGCCCAGGCCCCCCGCGCCACCTCAGCCTCAGTGCGGCTCTGCGAGGGCAGAGCCAAGGATGCTCCGGGCCCAGCGGGGGCATCCGGCCCCAACGGGATACTGACGCCCTGAGGGCGCGGAACAGCGCGGCCTGTGCAGGGCCCGCCATCTTGGGCCTTGCAAAAAGAGCGGCCTCTTCAACGCCCCCACCCGGAACCTCCCCGGAGGCCCCAGCCCCAAAGCCAGGGCGGCGGCGCCTCCCTCACCCTGGCTAAAGAAAACTCAGGTCCTCCCTGGAGATCTGGCTCGCGGAGGGAAGCAGACCGCGCATGCGCCCTGCATGGCCGGAACGATGGATTTCATTGCCCTTTGCCGGCCATGAGGTGGCAGCACAGGACGTTTGGCCTTTACTGTTTAGCGGTGGACCTGAGTCTGAATCACTGAAATTCAGGTATGGATTATTCAGTACCTTTCTTTTGGAAGATCAAATGGAAATTGAGTACGATATCTTGTGCTTTAATTAAAGAAGATGGGAATAAAGAAACAAATTCGAAAGTTAGTATACAAAAGTCGATTGATTCTCTCTACGTGAAGGGAAGAAGAGCTTGAATAAAAGAAGCATTCTGTGTTATGCTTTAATACTGGAGATCTGCCACCATGCACTTGTCAAATCCCGTAGAATTTCAGAGCACAAATAGTACATCTTAATGTGGCTCAGGACTACATATAATGTCAGCCACAGTTTGAGGGTAAATTACATGTTTAATTAAATAGATTAAACAATAAATAATGTTATGAGCTCTACCTGGACACAATCCTTGCGTCTCCAACCAGTTTGCCAAGGGCTTGAATTTCTTGCTCGTTATCCTCACACCTGACATAAACCCTGGCTGCTGAGTAAAATCAATCACTTGTGGAGATTTTTTAATATAATTATGTGTCAATTTCAACCATGGATAAGGCCATTTAGCCTTAGTAAGGCCTATCGTATTAAGATTGTGCCTGTTTTGCAAAATTTCAAGTCGTCATCCCACTTATTATTCAGGAAATGTTTTCTCTTGAGTTTTAGGTTCAGTACTGAGGCTCCTCGATGGACAATACATTTTCCAATTCTGAGGACAAGGCAGAGGAGGCCCCATCTGTGAGAACTTTCATTTTGCTTCTGGAAAAGTACATTGAATCGAATATAGGAAAGGCTTGCATGGTGGCTGACAGGTTCGGCTGTTTTAGCATGCTGGCGTTTTATCTTCTGGATAGAAGTAAAAGGAACACAACTGTGTCTGTCTCTGTGTAATAACTCAGGACTTACCTGAGTAAATTCTGGGGTGTCATGAGATGAACTGCTACCTCCACTTAGAGAGGCTTCAGGGACAAAATTTCAAGAGATTTCTGAGGGATAGAAGAGCAGGGCTGCCTTATTCTCTGATCCCAGGTAACTACTCAGAGACACAGGCAAGGGCTGGGGACACCCAAATGCATATACTAGGTGTCTTTGATCCAGCCTCCATTTCCTTGCTAAATCTATGCAATGACACACTGAGAAATCTGGCAAGTGGGGCTGAAGATCCCTGATGTGTCAGTTCTAGGGTTGGATGGAAACAAGTGGTTTTCGTGGACATTGAAGTAAAGGGAGGTGAGCTGTGAGGAAAGAACCGTTGAAGACTGGGGAGACTCAGAAGTTGGGGTAGAATCTCGACCCATAAGCCAAGGAATGCAGATGCAAATCGATTTGTTAGGGCTGCATAAATGAAAGAAGGACTTCACCAACACACTAAGTTTTTTCAACAACCGATTGTATTCTTTCAACATTGTAAGTATTGATCTATTGGAAATGTTTAATGAGATTTCTTATATAATTCTGCATTCAATTTATGCCCAGGTCACTTTGCTATTATACGTTTATGTGCTGCATTTTTATGAATAGACATTTTCTCAAATTTCTGAATTATTATGCTAAACTATATGTTAAGAGTTTTTTCTAGAGGTCTACCTTCTTGACTCACTTTTCTGATGAGAAATCTATCAGGTTTCTCCACAGTGATTTTCAAGTTTGATAGCTCCTCAATGTGAGAAACTTAATGTCAAATAAGAAATGAATTACCCCTAAAGAATCTTCTCCTTTCAAGATGCTAACCATGTTTTGTCCAGTGTGAAATCTCACATGTGCCACAAGCGTTTCTCTGTGAAGAAAGGATTTCTCATGATTTTTCAAGGCATAACTTCTCCAGTAAGAAGTGTTTGGTATTCCAAGAGAATTCATTGCCCTTGGAAAGACTTTCCCTTCTTATTTAGCTTATAAAGGATTTCCTCTCTTATTTTCCATTTTAGCAGCATTTTATCACTGTGTTTTCTTGTGAACATCAAGCCTAGTGCTTGGCTGAATGTTTATTCACAGAAAATACAAATAAAGGGTTCATCCAGGTAAAGTTTTCTTACGTTATTTAACAACAAATTGCACATAAAAACATTTTCACACTGAACACAGAGCTAGAGATTCTCTACCTGAAAGTCCCACACGTTTTAAGTTATTAAAACTGTTGCTGAAGACTTTTAGTTTATTATGTTGACAGTTTCAGCTCTCTCATGTCATTTATGATCAGATCACTAACAAGTCTTTGGTACATACGTGTCATACAATTTCTCTTCCATATGAATTTATTGATGAGGACTGAAGAATAAAGGTAACCGAAGTAACGTCCATGTTGATCATAGTAATTTTTCAAAATGTGAGTCCTTTGGCATGTTTAGACGTTACAACTGCAGCTGAAGTCTCTTCCATATTCCTTACATTCGTCATTCCTAACACTATGTCATCTAAAGTCAGAATATGTTCTGAAGACATTTATCATTTTCTCTCCAGGGTGAATTTTCTGATGTTATTTAAGATTAGTACACTGACTGAAGGCTTTCCCACATAAATGGCATTCACATGGCTTTTATCCAGTGCATGTTCTCTCATATCATCTAAGGTCAGAAGATAGACTGAAGGCTTTCCCACATAGAAGACAAGCATGTGGTTTCTCTTCAGTGTGAATTCTTGTGTGTCCTCTAAAGCCAGAGCTTTGACTAAAGACTTTTCCACTTTTATCACATTCATAACGCTTTTATCCAAGGTGAGTTCTCTCATGTCTTCGAAGGTTAAAGGATTGAATAAAGCCTTTCCCACACTGATGACACTTATACGGTCTCTCTCCCCTGTGAGTTTTCTCATATCTTCTAAGGTGAGAACACTGAGTGGATTTTCCACATAGATGACATGCATATGGCCTCTCTCCAGTGTGAGTCATCTTGTGCCATCTAAGGTGAAAACAATTAGTATAGACCTTTTCACATATATTACATTGATATGATTTACCTTTAGTATGAATTTGTTTATGTGGTTTAGGGGAGAACTGATTACTAAGGGATTTTCCACACTGTTTGCTGACGTAGGGTTTCTTTCCACTCTGAGTTAACAAACACTGAGTCATTGTGGAACTGTGAGTGCAATCTTCTCCCAAATCATTACATTCAAAGGGATCCTCCAAAATGAGAGAGTTCTCCTTCAGGGACAAAGATTAAAAGCTCTTAATGATTTACCGACATACATCTATACATTCATTTCACCACCTTTGAATCCTAGACCAACCATTCAGTGGTAGAGCCCAGTTGTAATCTTTCCAGTGTTACTTGTGTGAAAGGAAATTAAATTTTGGCACCCCAAACTCATTGAACCAAAGGGAAAAATCAAGCTGAGAACAGGGTCACACAAACCTGCCTCCCTCTTCTGGTTCCTAAATAATATGGCTACAAGATGAAAAGCTACATGCCTCCCCCATATTTTGCCCACAAGGAAATTCCTCATGAGCTGTTAAAGTTACACCATGGCAATGCAAACTGATAGCTTGTCTTTACAGGCGCAGTCATCCCCAGTTCACCAGACACAAATGCATATCCGATTGTTTCCCTGCCCAATTTTGCCTATGTTGTCTTATATAAAATGCAGCTCTCCTGCATTATTCCTCTGCCTCATTTGTTTATGTCATCTTATGTAAAAAAATCCAGATTCACTGAGCCAGAAAAATGCACGAATCACTATTTTTTTCTACCCACCTTTTGCATGAAAATTGTGTACTTCTCAATATCCCACCCTTTCCCCCTTTAAATTTAGAGAAAATCATCTTTGGAGAAAGGTATACACCTGTCCCCCAGGTGCATGTCCTTAACTCTGGCAAATAAATTTCCTAAAATGATTGAGACTTGTCTCGTCATTTTTCTCGATTGACACTTGCATACACGTTATCTCCTGCAGACACAGATATTTTCTCTTTTGTATGATCCCAACTGCAGAGCTTTTCCATTAATTGTGATGATATCAATATCTTTCAAAGTCTGAGCATAAGCAATGTATATGCACTTGTTCTATTTTAAAGATCTCATGTTATGGTTTAGAGCACAGGTCACTTTATTCATTGAATTCAAAGTATCAAATTTTCTTTTGCTTAGAAAGCACTTAATGCCAGCCTAATTACACTCAGGTGACTGTGCGTCATTACTAACTTAACCCATTACCAGGTGTTTAACTTAGATGACTGGTGTACACAGCTATAAAACTCACCATTGACATAACGGTGGATGTGTCTTTTCTGATAGGATGCATGGATATCGTGTGTTTTTTCTTAAGGGCACTTTCCTTGTCTGAAATAATTGAAAAATAAATTGTTACCTTGGTATTATGGTAATTGAAAAACCCCAAGGCCGGTTTATTTTTTTTCAAAAATTAACACTTAGATGTGACAAATGTGTCAAATGAAGAAAATCCTTCAATAGAAGAAACAGATTGTACAGCGTCAGCAATTAGAAAAGAGTTTTAAAATTAAAATGTGAAAAGAGTTAAAATGGAGATGAGATATCAGGCAGGTAAATAGAGGGATAGTCTTCACAGGGGTATCGGGAAAAGAGGCAGCATGTGACAGTTTAACCCCAACAAGTACATGAATTATCCTTTTCCCGAAAGTAAAAGAAAAGGCAAGAGGACACAAGAGTAGCATCTGACATATGAACAAAATGATAATAACATCTAAGGAATTCTGCTCCAGTAGCTTAACCTACATTTTAGAAATTACCACTCATTTGATAAAACCGCTAATTAATATTTGACTGATATTATTCATTGACAAAGCACCTCCTCCTATTAGAGCACAGGACCCTGTTGCTTACCCAGATTCTGGCCTTGCAGAGATTCTCTTCCTTCCCGCCAGAGCTCTTTTCCTTGCTCCAGCTGCAAAGTTATATAGGATTTGCTTATCTGTACCCTGTTAGTGGAAACAGTACATGTGTTTTGAGTTCACTGTCAATAAATGTGCATTATCACCAACTGTAAGGCAGGCCACCGAGGAAGAATAAAAACAGTGAAGGTCAGCTCAGGCCACAAGACCTAGAACACAGAAAACTCCCCAGGATTTTTCTGACCCAACGTGAGACTAGAAAATAAATCCAAACGAAAGGTCCATCAGGAAAAGAAAATTTAAAACAGTCAGGACCTATGAATGCTGAGTCCATGCCTAAGTTCCAAGACACAATGCATAATACACAGTCTTTTCAGAAAGAGATTAATTAAACCTCTGCACAGTATGTTTATTATTATTCTCATGCAGAACAAAAAAAAAAACATTCGATTTACAAAAATAATTGGTGTTCTATACAGAAAAGATATTGCTATTGTTTTTACTAATTGGTCTCAGCCTAAGCATAGCGACTAAAGCAGAAGAGTTATTTAGAAAATATTTAATTTAATACATTGAAAATATTCATTAAGTTCCCAGGTGTGTTCTGAGTATTAGAGACTGAGTACCAAGGAAACCATGAAATCCTTGTCAAGATTACATTGTAATTGAGTGACAAACTAAATAAAACGTAATAAAATAAAATAAAATAAAGATATTTCTTTCAGACAGATTTAGAGAGCTCAAACTTTTTTCAGATAAGATCTGTGAGAGAATCAGAGGAGATTAGAGTGAGATATGGGGAAGCTGTTCCAACACTTATTGAATGAATGAGTCAATGTGTGTCTACATACATATGTGAATGTTGAGGGACTCACCGAGGGACACCAGGTGACTGATGTTTGCCAGCATTACCTCTCTGTACAACTTTCTCTTGGATGTGTCCATCATGGCCCACTCTTCCTGGGTGAAGTCAATAGCTACATCTTCAAAAGTCACTTTGTTCTAAAACATCACAGACATTTTAGTTTAGACAGAGAATCTCTTTTAATGTCCTGAGGAGGAAGGCTGAGATGACATAGGTAGGAGCTGGGTATGCAGAACACTCAGTGTTTTAGGTTCCAGCCAGTTCATTCTCAATACTAAGCTGGTATCTGCCTTTCAGATTCACTCACAGAGACATACCCACTCTTAATCCATTAAACTTTCTTATGAAGAAATATCGCATGAGATGTGGCATAATATAGCCCAGATATTTTTCAGTAATGTGTTAATCACCTGTACATAACTGATTATAAAATTTTCACTTGAACCTTCATAAATAAAACAAATTTACCATGAATTTCAAGTAAATTACAGATTTGTCACAAGGCAAATAACCATGATTTACTACTTTTTAAACAGGACCATGATTAAATGAATTGTTTCTCTAGATAAACCACAGGTTTTTCACCAATCAAATGGTTAAAAGACCTATTATGTGTTTTGAATAATCTAAAGAAGTAATGGAAAACATGTTTCCTATCTAGCAAATATTTATGAAATACAGGTCATTGGTCCCTTATTCATTAAAAAGTTAGAAAGTCATGAACCAGACTCCAGCATTCTTCAGAACTGAACAAGTTTTACGCAGAATATAGGATTCAATTCATACATATAGTCACTCTAATGTTATGTAATTCAGGTGTTCATGACAAGGCTTAAAGACAGTCCAGCCGCACAAGACAAGACCGCTGAGGCTGCTATACTGAGGAAGTCTTAGTCTGATGATTCCTGTCATATGAAGCCTCCTGTTCTCAACTTTCTCTGGGCAATCCAAACATCAGTTTTCACTGCCTCTCTTTTAACTTTAACTTGTCACTTGGCTTGTACAAGGATAAAAAGGCCTCTTTACTGTTTTGTTTTTTTCTAACCAGCCCTTATAGAGCATTTCCACAGAACCCTAAATTGTACTATATCTACAATATTCCTTCTCCTGAGTGTGCAACCATAGTTAAGTAATTGTATTTCTTATATGTTACTTTCAGTTACCAGAAGGCAAAAAGTTTAATTATCAAAAGGTAAAATGAATGGGGATAAGAATAATAATGACTTCTTTAGTTGTCCTTTTGCAAAGTTTTTAAAAGCATAAACATATTTTATCAAACTCTCCTTCTTCCTCAACACTGTGCAGCTCTTGCCCAAGGCCTATCACACGGGATTTATTGAACTCAGCTCCTAGAACATCAGCCTCATTATTGGGCTGTGATCTTCTGCTCTTCACGCATCTCTATTGCCTGCATTCATCACTATCCTAAGTCTATTTCAGCCAACGGGACAGTTAATGGGTCAATTATTTCCCTATGAGGTTACAGGATGGATGGAAGAAAAAGAAATACATAAATGAGATCTCTCATGTCTTTTTTTGTAAATAGCCTGCATAGGGGCTGGAATAAAGTAGTGTAATATTAGAAATTATATTGATAATTTAGGAATCTTTGACACATGATACCCAACCTAGAGTCCTGAGAAAACTTAATTGGAGGCCAGATACCTGAAAGTCTCCTGATTGCATTTGGAACACCCAGGCTGGGTGGATTTTGCATCATAAAAACAAACAAAAAAAAAGAATAAAAATGAAACACCCATGCAAACTGGAGAAAACTGCCCATTTGCCAGCAATATGGATATAATTTCAGTAGAAAGAGGCATCCCCTACTCACTAGTGAATGCATTGTCAAGAACTCAGTTTCTCTCTGTCTTTTTCTGGATTTCCACTTGCAGACACTTCAGGCACTAAGAAAAGCTGAGGTTGGAGAAAGAACACGTGAGACACCAGCCTTGTACATAATTTTCAGACCAACCTGTGATGAAAAGCCAGACCTTCACTGAAGTGTGACACCACCTGCACCACAGCCTGACCAACAGACACAAACACGTAGAGGCCTCTCCTCTTTTCCCACGGTCAAAATTAGGAAGCCTATGACTATGGTTTCTGACAAAGAAGGAACACAGATATCTTGTGAATGAGAACATCAAAAGCACTGAGTTTTGTATGTTAATTGACACAAGTCCAGATATTCAAGTCCCTCACTGATTTTAAAACAAAGGGATCCCTGACTCCGCCCACATGTGGAATATGATTTCTACCTGTAGATAAACACTGTGGGATTTCTCAGATTTTATTATCCCAGCTTTATGCCCTAGCAATGTTTCTCCAACACCAATCACAGCCTTCTGAAGCCTTACTCGACTTTTACTTTCTCTCAATTTCGACTTTTGCATTTCCCCTTGGAACTCGGAAATCAATCAAGTAAGAATCTGTTTTAGGGTCAACTGCAGTTGCTCTCGCCTGTAATCCCAGCACTTTGGGAGGCCAAGGCAGGTGGATCACCTGAGGTCAGGAGTTCGAGACCAGCCTGGCCAAAATGGCGAAACCCCATTTCTACTAAAAATACACAAATTAGCTGGGCATGGTGGTGCTTGCCTGTAATCCCAGCTACTCACGAGGCTGAAGCAGGAGAATTACTTGAACTCAGGAGGCAATTACAGTGCGCCGAGATCCTAACACTGCACTCCAGCAAGGGCGACAGAGCAAGACTCTCTATCACAAAAAAAAAAAAAAAAAAAATCTGTTTTAGGATGGGGATAATCAATTCAGGAATTTATTTCACTTGGAGGGTCAACACTCCCATCCCGCTTATCTAGCCCTTAAAATCCCCTGCATCAGAAATTCGCAGCAGTGCCCTGGGTCAAGGTGTTTCTGTCCTGTGTATACAGTCACAATCCTCTGGGATGCTCAGAAAATACAAAATGACTTAGGGCTGAGAGAAATTTAGCAGCTCAATCTGATATTTTACTAAGGTGGTATCTAAAATTTTTGCAATCATGGTTTATATTAGTCTTTGTTAGTTGCAATATCTCTGATTATCATGATATATATTTGCTGAGAAATACTGATGTCCATGTGTATATTCATACATAGATATGTAGGTATATAGATGGATATGTTTATATGAACTCATGTGTTTGAGATGGGGGAAAACATGTTTGTATTATTTCCCTGCTAAAAATACAAAAATAATTAAATATATTTTATGTACAAATGATAATTATGTGTCATAACAAAAAATTAACTGACCCATTTGTACATGAAGTCCAGGAAAAATAACAAGGGTAACTTTGTATTAATTGTGACATTGTGCTTACAGATATACATAAATTTCCTTATTTAACCCTTATAATAACCCTGCTGATTGTAGTTTACCAGTTTAATAAATAATCAACAGAGTTTGACAAATATGACAAAATTACAAAACTAGAAAATGACACAGAAATACTTTTAATTCTATTCTGCCTTGTCACTGCCTCTTCTGGTTTTTTTTACAAAATTACTCCCCTAATCAAGGTTCTCTATGATTCTGGGGACTCCAGGATTCAGACCCCAGTTCCCAAACTTCACTGTGTCTATTTTTACTGACACATTTTAATGCACATTTACAGACTTCAACAAGCACTTTTCAATATCAACTTTTTTCTTATTCCTTGGACTATTTCCTACATCTGTTCATCAAGACTCCAGTAACATATGACTCCTTCTGCCTGTCCCTTCCATGAATGTACCTGACAGTACATGTATTATGTAGTCTATAATTCAAGCAGAACAGATATTTCTTCAAAAAGATAAGGTATTAGAGAATGTCTACAAAGCTTCAGTGAAACCAGCTGTAACCCTTACTATTATTACCATGTAAACTCTTCCTTGAATATCAAAATAAGATTTGGACCTTAGAGAATATTTGTGTGTGATTATAACCCAAACATGAACTAAAAGTAATTTAAATGGTCATATACAAACTGTGCCAGGGACAAAAAAGGACAAATATTATAAGAAAATTAAAACACACTTATTTCCTAACGGACCCTTGTGTGGAATCTATAAAAACTATTTCAAGATATAGAGATTAAATACATTTCAAAACACATACATACACAAGCAATCTTTAGGATAAATTTTTTTAAACTTACATTATGGGTCTAAAATTTTCATTAATTCATGGAAAAACTGTATTGACAAACTTCTCACCAGAGCAGGAATAACAACTTACGTATTTGGTGACTTCAAGATGAGAGTCTGCACAGCTTAGTATCTCCCTCCGGATCTCTCTCTCTCTCTCTCCTTTTTTGTTTTTTGACAGAGTTTCGCTTTTGTTGCCCAGGCTGGAGTGCAATGGTGAAATCTCAGCTCACTGCAACCTCCACCTCCCAGGTTCAAGCTATTCTCCTGCCTCAGCCTTCCAAGTAGCTGGGATGACAGGCGTGCGCCACCACGCTTGGCTAATTTTGTATTTTCAGTCGAGACGGGGTTTCTCCATTTTGGTCAGGCTGGTCTGGAATTCCTGACCTCAGGTAATCCACCTGCCTCAGCCTCTCAAAGTGCTGGGATTACAGGCGTGAGCCACAGCGCCCGGCCCAGATCTCTTAAAAAGTCATGAGGAAGGAGCCATTCTGCATCCTCAATATTCCCTTAATATTTTAAGGACACCCATAACAATTAAGAGGCTGACTTGTGACTTCCTCGCCCTTTCAGGGCTATTTAGGTACACCTTAGTGAAGTATTAGGAATGCAGTATTAGGTCTCAAGTTCCTGGACACCAAAACCATGTTCTCCAACAGATCTTCAGTAAAAATAGCTGATATCTATATTCTTTTGCCTGTCCTTTCCCTTCCTTTTAATTCAGAACTGCGGTCTTGAAAAGTGCTATTATTTAGTAGATTCTCTCAATTCTCAACACCAGCACTATACAGTGTTGAGTAACATCTCAGGTGCTAGGGAAACAGCAGCTGACATTCTAGCAATGCACAAATAGAAAAGCAAAGGTCACTACAAAGTAAAAGAGAATAGATTTTTTAAAAGTATGAAACCAAAACGAATATATATCAGATTACACTATAAATGGAAAATCCTATCATCTTGACTGGATTGCAAGTCAAAACCTCTTATGGCTTCCAACATCCAATATATTCAAAGTAGTTCAGGAATGGTGAAAGTGGAATGGAATTTAAAATTATTCTAAGGTTGTATGTGTGAAAGCACTATGCCTTGAAACAAAATACTTATTTTTAAAGTGCATAATGAACACTGCATAAAAAGTTTGTGTAACAAGAGAGAGAAAAAATCTCACATTTTTAAAAAAGGAATATGCAACATATTTACATATAATAAAATAAAATTAAACTAAAATAACAGTAATGGAAGACACAATCTGACCTCTGAAAATCAAGGGAGAAATCTCTTTTAAACAAACTTGGCACAATTTTTAAAGTAAGTTATGAAAAATAATAACACCTGAATATAGTATGTAAAAGTACCAACACAATAAAGCTAAAACAATATCCGTGGAAAAATTATTTGCTGTACATTATTTTTAAAAAATGATTTAAGTACTTTCCTCAAGAAGGTAAATGAATGAAATTTAAGAATTGCCTGAGAAAATCCGTGAAAGGAAATGAATATAGAGAAGCAGAATATAATTTAACTATAAAGCACACAAATAGAATTTAAAAATAAGGCCGGGCGCAGTGGCTCATACCTGCAATCCCAGCACTTCGGGAGGCGGAGGCACGCAGATCACCTGAGGTCAGGAGTTTGAGACCAGCCTGACCAATATGGAGAAACCCCGTCTCTACTAAAAATAGAAAAAAAAAAAAACCAGGTGGGCGTGGTGGCACATGCCTGTAATCCCAGCTACTAGGGAGGCTTAGGCAGGAGAATCGTTTGAACCTGGGAGGCGGAGCTTGCGGTGAGCTGAGATCATGCCATTGCACTCCAGCCTGGGCAACAAGAGCAAAATTCTGTCTCAAAGAAATAAAAAATAAAAATAAAATAAAAGTAAGTAGCAGCCAACATGGCCAACATGATTTTCTGTGATGAAAGAAATTCTCTGTATCTACATTGTCCAATGCAGTAACTACCACACATATGTAGTTACAGAATTTCTAGTTTGGCCACAAATTTGGCTATTACTACTAAGGATATGCCATTTAGTTATTTAATTATAATTAATTTACAGTTTATAGCCACATGTGACTAGTAGTTACTCTATTGGTCAATGCAGATCTAGAATCTTGGAGAAGGCACTTAAAATAATGAGATATGGTCAAAACAAAAATGGACAAGGCACACAGATAGTGAGCACAGAATATGAGGATGTGAAGGAACAATTCACACAGTAAAGTTTAATAATGAGATGCTGCCTTGATGGGACACATGTCTGATGATATTCAAGGCTTGTCTTGTTACAGGTAGAAGAGCAGGAGCAGGGCAGGAGAGGGCTCTTCCCCTACCCACTAGAAATGTCAGGTGATGGTCTGTTAATGATCACTTTGCCTCTCTAAAAATGATAATTAGGCAACACCAGAGAGAGGCCATTTCATGGTGGTCTACACCTGTTAACATCAAAAATGTTAATTAAATGCAGACTCCAGGAAGAAGCAACTTCTTGGGCATTCATGTTAAGAGACAAAAATGACAAAGTATAATCTTCCGGGGACACACTCCGCTGGAAAAGGAAAGAAAGCCTCAGATGGACATGCATATAACTCCCTAAACACACCGGGCATGCTCAATTCCAAAGGGTAAGGAAAGCACTGTGCATGCCAGAAACTCTCCCTAAAGGAAGAATCATGGGAAAGATGGAAGCCCATCCCAGGATCAAGGTAAAAGGCCCTTCTCTTTTCTCTCTTGGACCTTCAGGCATCCACTTGGGTCTCTTCCAAGAGAATTTTCCTTTCCTTTCTGTTCTAAAGCCTTTTTAAATAAACTTCCACTCCTGCTCTGAAACTTAGTCTCTTTTTCCGCTGTATGCCCCTCAGTCGAATTCTTTCTTCTGAGGAAGCAAGGACTGAAGTTGCTTATGGACCCATGCAGATATGCTGCCAGTAACTCGAATCTCTTCTACTGGTAACAGTATCATTGTAAGGGAATGAGACCAGTTCACATCTCAGTGCTTGGAGAACTCACCAAAAATAAAAAATTGGAGGATGCTGTGAACTTATCTACCTTCCAAGGCAAGTCCCACAAGCAAGCAGCAAGACTCTCTTCCCCCAAGGTCTTAAACTCTTCTGATGCTCCTTCTCTGGGAAAACGCATCCTCTGATTGGCTTCCCCTTATATAGGAAAAAACAATTGATAAACCTAATCAGCACTACATTCCAAGAGACATGCCCTGATTGCACAGATACTGAACCTCATCAAAACTTCATTCTGGAGACACACCAGGGTCAATTTGATTGGATTTTTGAGACAAGTACTAAAAACCCCACATCAACTTGGAAACCAAAGAGTTAAGGCTATTTTGAAGGAAAAATAGGAAGATTCATTCCTTTTTTCATTGATAAGTACTTTTTTTTTTTTTTTTTTTGAGATGGAGTCTTGCTCTGTCGCCCAGGCTAGAGCGCAGTAGTAGTAGATCTCAGCTCTCTGCAAGCTCCGCCTCCCGGGTTCACGCCGTTCTCCTGCCTCAGCCTCCCGAGTAGTTGGGACTACAGGCGCCCGATACCACGTCCGGCTATTTTTTTTTTTTTTTTCAGTAGAGACGGGGTTTCACACATGTTAGCCGGGTTGGTCTCGATCTCCTGACCTCGTGATCCGCCCACCTCGGCCTCCCAAAGTGCTGAAATTACAGGCGTGGGCCACCGCATGCAGCCTCGTAAGTACTTTTGAGTGTATTGTATGTACTAGAAAGCATTCCCAGTCATGGGGTACAGCAAGAAACCAGACAAACTAGAGTCTTATGGAGACTCTATATTCTAAAATTATTTGGAAGTAAACTGGACTTGAAAACAAATGGAAAGTGAATAGATATAAAAAGTTTCAATATTCATGATGATGTAAAAAATTAAAATACATTGCAGAAATGAAGTCAGGAAGTGTTAGGGGTCATATGGTACTTTTAAGGCCATTGGTATCCTCTGAAATTCAAGCAGGCTGAAGACATTTGCATAACTAAAAGGAAAGCAGATGCTAATAGAAGACAATGAAGAAAGAGCCTGAAAGGCATTTCACAGTCCTTGGCTGGTGGCAGCCCCTCCCTTCAAAGGTCTGGAGGCCTGTAAGGGAAGACTGGCTTTGTGGGCTGGGCCTAGGGCTGAACCAGCCAGGGCAAGGGCAGGACAGTGCTCACAGCATTCTACCTCTCAACCACTCCAGCTCCAGCCATGGCTAAAAAGGCCCCAGACACAGTTTGGGTCACTGCTTTGAGGGTGCAAGCCATAAGCCTTGGCAATTGCCATGGGATATTAAACCTGCAGTTGCACAAAGTACAGGTGTGTGCTGCTGATAAAGACATACCCGAGACTGGGCAATTTTCAAAAGAAAGAGGTTTAATTAGACTTACAGTTCCACATGGCTGGGGGGAGGCAGAAGGCGAAAGGCAGGTCTTACAACACAGCAGGCAAGTGAGAGAATGAGAGCCAAGCAAAACTGGTTTCGCCTTATCAAACCATCAGAACTCGTAAGACTTATTCACTACCATGAGAACGATATGGGAGAAACTGCCCCCATGATTCAATTATTTCCCACTAGGTCTCCCCACAACATGTGGGAATTGTGGGAGTACAATTTGAGGTGAGATTTGGGGGGGGACACAGAGCCAAACCATATCAGAAACCTTCACCTGGATTTCAAAAGATGTATGGAAAAGCCTGTATGTCCAGTAGAAGCCTGCTGGGGTGGAGACCTCATGGCAAATGTCTACTACAGCAGTGCAGAGGGAGAATATGGGGTAGGAGCCCCCACAGAGTCCCCACTGGGGCACTGCCTAGTGGAGCTCTGAGAAGACGGCCACCATCCTCCAGACCCCAGAATGATAGATCCACTGACAGCTTGCACCCTGAGCCTGGAAAAGCTGCACGCACTCAACGCTAGCCCTTGACAGCAGCCATGGGGACTGACCCTTGTATCCAAAAGAAAATAAATTGTTCTACCATAAAGACGTGTGCACTCATATATTTATTATACCATTATTTGCAATAGCAAAGACATGAATATTTTCTCTATCATTGAATAGAGAAAATATAGTATATGTACACCATGGAATACTACGCAACCATTAAAAAAATTATGTCCTTTGCACCGACTTGGATGCAGCTAGAGGCCATTATTCTAAAATAATGCAGGAAGAAAAAACCAAATACCATATGTTCTTAGTTATAAGTAAGAACAAAGCACTGATTACACATGGATGTAAAGATGGGAACAACGGATACTGGGGACTACAAGAAGGGGAAGGGAAAGTGGGGACCAAGACCTGAAAAACATATACACCATGAAATACTATGTTTTCTACCTGGGTTACAAGATCATTCATACTCCAAGCCTCAGCATCACACAATGTGCCAATGTAAAACCCTGCACATACATTCACTGAATCTAAAATAAAAGTTGAAATTTCTTTTTAAACAGGTGAAGATCTGAATAGTCATTTCCAAGAAGAAAAGATACAAATGGCCAACAAATATATGACAAAATTCTTACCATCTCTAATTGTCAGGGGGATGCAAATAAAAACCACCATGAAATGTCACCTGACACCTCTTAGAATAGCTGTTATCAAAAAGATGAATAGCAAGTATTAGTGAGGATGTGGATAAAAGATAACCCTTGTATACTCGTGGTGGAAATACAAACTACTATGGTCATTTTGGATAACAGTATGAAGGTTTCTCAAAAATTTTTTAAATAAAACTACCTGCTGATGAGGCTGTTGAGATATAGGAACACTTTAACACTGTTGGTGGAATGTAAATTAGTTCAACCATTGTGGAAGACAGTATGGTGATTCCTCAAAGACCTAGAACCAGAAAGATCACTTGACCCAGCAAGCTCATTACTGTGTATATACCCAAAGGAATATAAATCATTCTGTTATAAAGATACATGCACACACATGTTCGTTGCAGCACTAGTCACAATAGCAAAGACATGGAATCAACCCAAATGTCCATCCATGATAGACTGGATAAAGAAAATGTGGTACATATACACCATGAAATACTATGCGGTCATAAAAAGGAATGAGATCATGTCCTTTGCAGGGACATAGATGGAGCTGGAAGCCATTATCCTCAGCAAACTAACCCGGGAACAGAGAATCAAACACTGCATGTTCCCACTTACAAGTGGAAGCAGAACAATGAGAACACATGGATACTGAGAGGGGAGCAACACACACTGGGGCCTGTTGGGAGGCAGGTGGAGGGAGAGTATCAGGATAAATGGGTAATACATACATGCATTGGAATATTGTTCAGTGTTACATAATAATGAAACCCTGTCTTTTGTGACAACATGGGTGGACTTCGAGAACATTACGTTATATGAAATAGGCCAGCCACAGAATGACAATAACTATATGATTTCACTTGCATTTGAAATCTAAAATAGACAAACTCACAAAAGCAGAGAGAAGAATGGTGGTTACCAGGGGCCGTGGTGCAGGGGAAATGGGTAGATATGGTTAGAGCACAAAGTTTCAGATATACCATATAAGTAAGTTCTGGAGGTCTCATTTACAGCATAGTGCTTAGAGCTAAGAATACTGTATTGCATACTGAAAATTTGCTAAAAGGGTGGATTTTGTGTTCTTACCAACATTTCTTACCAGTAATAATAATAATCATAATGGGGGGGACTTTGGGCGGTGAAGGATGTGTGTATAATCTTAAGGGTAGTGGTGTTCATGATGTATACTTATCCCCAGACTCACTGAGATGCATACCTTAAACATGTACAGCTTTTTAAATGTAATCATAGCTCAACAAACTGGGTTAAAAAAAAAAGAGGTGGTTGGTTAAAAAATTTAAAGGGAGGGGTAGATGTTCCCTTGTTTTTCTCTCTTGGCTATTTTCTTTCCTGCTGCCTGGAATTAAAAAATGATAGGTGGGCATTTAGCAGCCAAACTGGAGCCTCTTCTAAAGTACAGCAGAGCAGACAGCTGGAAGGGGCCTGTGTCCCTAATGAATTTGGCAAGCATCTGTACCAGCCATGATAGGTGTAACTATAGATATAAGTGAGAAAGAAATAAACTTCTGCCTTGTTTAAGCCACTTTGTTCAGACATTAATTTCATATGCATATAGAGAATATATGCTCCTTATGAGTAGGAAAAATGTTTATGCCATATGGTTCATAATGGCTGTTCAGCAATGTAGGATGATGCTGATTATGATGACAATGGTGACAAACAGCATGAAATAATAAGGAATGAAAAAAGTGGTTTAATAGTTGTATATGGTTACTTTATTTAAAGATTCTGCTGCTAATATCATTCAATGTATTTGTATGCCGGTGGGAGTTGTATTAGATGTAGACTAAGAAAGTTTACATTATTTAATGAAAAATACTAGATCAATTTTAAAAAACAGTAAAAATATCATGAGATGGAACTAAGCATCTGTATACCAAAGCAACTCTTCCAGTTGATTTTATGCATAGTAATGATTGAGAATCCCCTGATCTAGATCCAACAGATCTCAACATTTATAGGTGTTATCAAGTAAGCACCTAAGGAAGACAATTTTCCTGACTATATCCGTACCTCCAGTTAGTAATAGATCTAGAGATCTAGAACCCAAATCCAGACCTCCTGCTTCCATGTGCAGTGGTCTTTCGCTGTTCTGTTTTGTTCCACTTGGTGAAGAGGATTTGAGAATAAATGGCCGCATGATTCAACTCCCTCCTCTGCTCTGAGGAATATAGCCTTGTCCTAGCAAGCAAGAAACTCATACAGTAGTGGAAGAGGCAAATATACATTCACTAATCTAACATACAAGGCAGTAAGCACTGTAACATCAACAAAGCACTTTGGGGTTTCAGACCAGGAGCAAGTGGGGTGATTAATTCTTAGCAGGGCTAGTAAAGTCTGGGAAGTGTTCACTAACAAAATGTCTGGTCATTAACGAAAGCAACTGGTTTCTCAACACAGTCTAACTTATTGTAACAATATAAATGGTTGTTTGTTCATAAACTTTCATCTTTTGCCAAAATGTTTGTAGCTTATGTTCCCATTTAACAAGGTTTTCTGGCCAAAACTGTGCCTCCACATCAGTCCTCCCATCAAAGCAGTTTTGCAAGCATAGAGCACCTCTATCTATGAATATCCCTAATGAGGTACAGAAAGGCTCTTCTTATCCAAACAGAGACATTCCACTGGTGCTAGAGAGCCACGGACGGAAGTTTTCTCTGCCTCCTGGAAATGAAGCCAAACTTTCTTCTTTCTTCAGCCATAAGGATTCCTGTCCTCCTCTTCACCATTTTCTTCTTTATGAGCCAAGTTCTACCAGGTAACAAAATAAACTTGGTAAGAATGGAGCACCTAACACCTTACAGGGATTCAGAGCAATCACCATCATCTATGACCAGATAGGGGATCTCATAGGAAATCTGGAAGACACACCAGTCTCTGGCTCCCTGGTTAGGCCCAGTTCTGTCCAACCCAACTATACAGGCCCCACACACCCAGTGCCCACCAGGTCCTGTCAGCCAGGAGGACCCGTGCTCATCCCCTGAAGTATCCGTGGGAGCCTGCATCCCACAGGGACCCACATCTCGGGGCCAACCTCCATGGGGGCCTCTTGGTTGTGGTGGCGGGGGGAGGGTAGTTGACCTCCAGCCCTCCCATCCTGGCCACTGTATTTGTGGGGATCATTCAGTCCTGGGAGCTTCCTGGGGACCCCAGAAGGAAGACAACAGGGTGGTCATGGCAGCCTCAGCCTCAGGCTCTGGGCCAGAAGTTGATAACGGCCAATTGAGAGCAACCACTGAATTCGATCCTCTTACAGATACACGAGAAGTTGGTGAAAAACTGAATGTCGACCATTCTATGGTCATCCAGCATTTGAAGCCAATTGGAAAGCTGAAAAATCTTGATAAGTGGGTACCTCATGAGCTGACCAAATATTTTTAAAATCATCCTTTTGTAGTGTCATCTTCTCTTATTCTATGAAACAACAATGAACCATTTCTTGATCAGATTGTGACATGCCACTAAAAGTGGATTTCATACAACAGCCAGCTCACTGGTTGGACTGAGAAGAAGCTCCAAACCACTTCCCAAAGTCAAACTTGTACCAAAAAAAGGTCATGGTCACTGTTTGGTGGTCAGCTGCCGGTCTTCTGATCCACTACACTTTTTGAATCCTGGTGAAATCATTACATTTGAGAAGTATGCCTAGTTAATCGATGAGATGCATGGAAAACTGCAGCACCTGGAGCTGGCACTGGTCAACATGAAGGGCCCAGTTCTCCACAACGCATGACCACATGTCATACAACCAGGACTTCAAAAGTTGAATAAACTGGGCTATGAAGTTTTGTCTCATCTGCCATATTCACCTGAACTCTCGCCAAACAACTACCACTTCTTTAAGCATCTTGACAACTTTTTGCAGGGAAAACACTTACACAACCAGCAGGATGCAGAAAATGCTTTCCAAGAGTTCACCGAACCCTGAAAGCACGGAATAAATAAGTTTATTTCTCATTGGCAAAAATGTGTTCAATGTAATGGTTTCTTTTTTTTTTTTTAAGACCTAGTCTCACTCTGTCGCCCAGGCCAGAGTGCAAAGGTGCAATCTTGGCTCACTCTACCTTCTGCCTCCTGGGTTCAAGAGATTCTCCTGCCTCAGCCTCTTGAGTAGCTGGGATTACAGGCACTTGACACCACACTGGCTACTTTTTGTATTTTTAGTAGAGACGTGATTTCACCACGTTGGTCAGGCTGGTCTCAAACTCCTGACCTCCTGATTCACCCGACTCAGTCTCCCAAAGTGCTGGGATTACAGGTGTAAGCCACTGTGCCCAGTCCATTGTAATGGGTTCTATTTTGATTAATAAAGATGTGTTGCAGCCTAGTTATAAAAATTTAAAATTCACGGTCCAAAACCACAATTACTTTGACAACAACCTAATAATAGAAAAATTAAAAGAGGCCTTTATATTAGAGAGCCCATGGATGATAACATAATAAAGAATATTACAATCTCCATAACCCACAAACTTGGTAAATTAGACCAACTGGATGAATTAAAAGACACAATCTATTAATACTAAAACATAGGAGAAATAGGTAATCTAAAAATATTGATATCTACTTTAAAAATGGAATCAATACCTAATAACCTTACAGAAAACCTATATATTCCAAAAACCTGACATTCTGTCATGTTATTCTAACTGGTGGGATTCGGGGATTTCCATTTTGATAAGAACATAGGTGAGTTGCACACACTTACTTTTAGTGCTCATTGGTCAGGAAACCTATGTCCACTATAGGATACCGCAGAGCGATGCGTTTTGGAGAATTTAGGCAAGATAATATTATTTACAGAGTTAAAGGAAGGCAACCTGTTTTCTGTACAGTAATTCCTCATAATATTACAGGGGATACCATATTTAAACTTTTGGGTATCCCCAGGTATAATTCTTATTTGAGCCACATGTGAATTTCAGACATGCAGGCTTCCCAACTTTGGTGGCTTTCAACAGATGTGGAAGTTAATTCACAACCTACTTTGTGGAGGCATAAAATTCAATGAGCACTCATTTAGCATTTTATTTTAAATATTATTTTTGTAAACTTTGCATTCCCAATTAGGTGAAATTTTAAACCTGTTTCAGTTCTTATCCACCCTTTTTTTTTTTTTTTTTTTTTCCCTGAGACGGAGTCTTGCCCTCTCACCCAGACTGGAGTGCAGTGGCATGGTCTTGACTCACTTCAACCTCCACCTCCCAGGTTCAAGCAATTCTCCTGCCTCAGCCTCCCAAGTAGCTGGGATTACAGGTGCCCACCACCACGCCTGGCTAATTTTTGTATTTTTAGTAGAGATGTGGCTTCCCCATGTTGGTCAGGCTGGTCTTGAACCCCTGATCTTGTGATCTGCCCACCTTGGCCTCCCAAAGTGCTCAGATTACAGGCCCGAGCCACCGTGCCTGCCCTCTCCACTCTTTTTAGGCAGAGGAAAGTAAGGTTTGCTTTAAGTTAGGAGGGACTTCCGTGTACCCAACCCATTTGTGTAAATTTCTTCCTTCAGAGTTCTTCAAATCAGTATCACCATCGTTAAAGGCCTCCCACATGGTAATAATTGTGCTACAGGGTTTTAGGAACATGAAGTTTATGTTTGGCTGAGTTAACCTCCTTGCTGTGGCACAAGGGGGGCATAGGTGTTTTCACCAATTATGAAGCGGGTTCACTGTGTAATGGCTACCAACTTTTCTGAGTACAATGAGACCAAACACATCCATACATAAATTCCATAAAGTGAGTTTATTACTTACAAATAACAAACAAAAGACAACAGAAGCCTAGGATTCAATATGAACCGCTACCACAAGATCAGGAAGGCTACCCAGAGCAGATGGATGGAGTTTTGACTGTAAATGCTTCACTTGCACTACAACTGAGGGACCCCAGAAAGCAGCCCACCTTGGGTTTTCTCCCACGATGTGGTTTGCTGGACACAAACGTTAAAGGCCACTCTGTTTCAAGCAGGGACTCTAACAGAGCCTGGGGCTGTTCTGACCAATGTCACCTGATTATCAGGATATTGCTTTCCCAGCATATCATACAGTTATCTTGAGAACTACCAGTAAGAAAGGGAGGAAAATGGCCCTGCACCCTTAAAACTGAAGGATCAGGATATTTGTTGTGACAGAGGCACAGACAGTAGCGACAGAGTGTTCTTGTGAGCCATCTACTAGTTCTCTTGAACCATGAGGCACCATGGATGTACACCTCATCAGGAGGGTGTAGGGGACAGCGGCAAGGGGAGCAGCAGCACAAGAAACAAACAAGGCCACTACTTCTGCCTACATAATTACTATTGTCTTGGAGTGTACAGTAATTAATAATGTTCACATGGCTGCCCTAAACATACAGAGATGGTGACCAGAGTAGATGCAGGGACTACAGAGATACAGCCTGATTCTTGCTAATTAGGACTTAAGTGTCGGCTTATGTGCTGTGCTTCTGTGCATTAATAATCCGGGGCCTCAAAACTGCCTGTTAAGCACAGGCCAAATGTCATGCTGGGGTGCAATTAAACATTCATGTCTAGGAGATGAGAGCATTTTAGTGTGGGAGAAGATGACAACACCTGAAGACCACAAAACACTGTGCAGAACAAAGGGAAGGCCCATCGTCAGCTCATGGTTCTGATTCAGGTGACTGCTGATGTGTTACGAAACCATCAGCCAACAGCAGGTAGGTCAAGTTGAGCAGGTGTCCTGCATGAGGGCTGGTCCATTCCATTCGTGTTGCGTTGCCAATTGTTTCGATAGCGTCTCATGCACCCCACTGGTGAGGAAGAAATGAGCACCCTAAGTTTACTGGCACCGTTAAACACATAATATCTATTACTAAACAGATAAGCCAGACATCAGTTATTAATTACATATAGGAAGATGGCGTAAGCTCCCACAGGCCCAAACAGGGATTAACTTGGGAGCCGGGAGTGGTATCACTTTACAAAAGTGAGGATGTTCCCTTTTTTTTTCCTTTATTTTGAGACAGAATCTCGCTCTATCACCCTTGCTGGAGTGCAGTGGTGTGATCTCGGCTCACTGCAAGCTCCGTCTCCCATGTTCATGCCATTCTCCTGCCTCAGCCTCCCTAGAAGCTGGGACTACAGGTGCCCACCACCATGCGTGGCTGATTTTTTGTAGTTTTAGTAGAGACGGGGTTTCACCGTGTTCGCCAGGATGGTCTCAATCTCCTGACCTCGTGATCCGTCCGCCTCGACCTCCCTAAGTGCTGGGATTACAGGCGTGAGTCACTGTGCCCGGCTGAGGATGTTCCTTTGTTCCTACAGGAGTACGTGATTGGTTTGTCTGTTGACTGGTAGGGAACTGAATCATGTGACACTGACTGGTAGGACTGTAATACTCTAAAATACAATATATAAACTATCATACCTTAATGGTGTAATACGATCTTCTACAACACCAAAGGCATCGATGAAAAGCTCAATGTTATCATATGTGACTGAGAGACTGAATGCTTCCTCCCTCAGATTGGTTACAACGTATCGTCCTATCACAGTCCTCTCTCCTTCCTTCAAAGTGAACGATCCAAATAACAGACAGAAATAATAAAGAATAAAGGGCAACAGATGTAAAGAACTCACGAGATGATACTCTATGATAAACTTTATGTACTTAGGAATTAATACCAACTCAGTATTAGCAAAAAACAAACATCTTTACATCAAGAGTAATTTTACCTTTAATAAAGAAAGGTGGAATGTGTATAATGAACAAGGTATAATCAAAGTTTACCAAATGAGGCTAGTAAGACTATCTCAAAAATTCACAATCATTATTCACTGGTCCATTAATCACAGGGCAATACATACAAATGAAACTTACCTGGACGGGCACGGTGACTCATGTCTGTAATCTCAGCACGTTGGGAGGCCGAGGCAGGCAAATCATGAGGTCGGGAGTTCAAGACCAGCCTAGCCAACATGGCGAAATCCTGTCTCTACTAAAAATACAAAGAATTAGCTGGATGTAGTGGCGGGCGCTTGTAGTCTCAAGTACTCAGGAGGCTGAGGCAGGAGAATCGCTTAAACCTAGGAGGTGGAGGTTGCAGTGAGCCGAGATCACACCACTGCACTCCAGCCTGGGCAACAGAGTGAGACTCTATCTCAAAAAAAGATAATAATGAAATAAAAAAATTGAACTTACCTACATATTAGAAAAACATCAAAATTCAACCATGAATCCAGGACATTATCAAATGAATAGACAAAAATTCTACCAACAAACTTCATCTCATTATCTATGAAACTCAAGTACTACTGCTTAAAGAGCATTTACACAACTCTCACCTCAAGGGTTCCCTGCAAAACAACGTGAAATGCATACTCAAGACTCTTTAAGAATGAGTCACTGATAAAAACAATATACTTGTAACTTGTGTAACATTTCATACACTTTTTTCAAACACTGCACGATAATTAATTTGCGTCAGGCTTTCCAAATTAGAAAAGCTTCACTTATAGAGCTTCTTTCCCATGGGAGTTTTCACATGACTTTTCAAGTAAATGTGAAAACTGAAAATATTCTTGCAGTTTCTAAACTATTAGAGTCTTAATCCTGTGTACGTTCTTGTATTTACAAGGTCCAGCCAGCTACAGTGTGCATTTTCATAGGTCCTTGAGTGGGGATGAGAGAAATGAAACATTCCCACGTTCTGGACATTCATAGGGTTTTTCTCAGGACTGAGCTGATGTCTTCATATGGAACTAACACAACTGAAGGCCTTACCACAAATTTAGATTCAAAAGGCTTTTCTCCAGTCTGAGTCCTCCCAAATCTTCAAAAACAGGAAAATCGGAAGGTTTGGCCACATTCCTACATTCTGAAGGTTTCTCTGCAGTGTGAGCCTCTTCATGTTTATGCGGGAATGGGAAAGAGTAAATGTTTTACCACATTTCTTACATTCAAGGGGCTTTATTTATTTGTTTGTGTATTGATTTATTTATTTAGAAATGGAGTCTCACTCTGTCACCAGGCTGGAGTGCAGTGGCAGAATCTCGGGTCACTGAAACCTCCGCCTCCTGAGTACAAGTGATTCTCCTGCCTCAGCCTCCTGAGTAGCTGGGATTACAAGCATATGCTACCACACCCAGCTACTTTTTGTATTTTTAGTAGAGACGAGGTTTCACCATGTTGGCCAGGATGGTCTCGATCTCCTGACCTCGTGATCTGCATGCACAGGGCTTTTCCCCAACCCCCCATTGCTTTTTATGTCCTTGAAAAAGAACTAAGACCACTGAAATGTGCCACCATGCCCAGTTAATTATTTTTATTTATTTATTTGTTTTGAGACGGAGTCTCGCTGTGTCGCCCAGGCTGGCGTACAGTGGTGCGATCTCGGCTCACTGCAAGCTCTGCCTCCTGGGTTCACGTCCTTCTCCTACCTCAGCCTCCCGAGTAGCTGACGTGAGCCACCGCGCCTGACATTATTTTATTTTTTGTAGAGACGGGGTTTCACCATGATGCCCAGGTTGTTTCACATTGTTTTAATCCAGGCTGGTTATAAACTCCTGGGCTTAAGCAATACACACTCCTTGGCCTCCCAAAGTGCTGGGATTATAGGCTGAGTCACTACACCCAACCTCTATATCATGACTTCTTTCATGGCGAGTAAACTGACTGGAACGAATGTAGGCTTTACCGCATCTCTTACATTCATAGAGTTTTTCTCCAGTATGAATTCTTTCATGGAGGTGAAGGGAACTGAGGCGACTGAAGGCTTGGTCACATTGTTTACATTCATAGGGTTTCTCTCCCGTATGAGTACTTCTATGGTTACAAAGGGAACTCAAATGACTAAAGGCTTTGCCACATTGTTTATATTCATAGGGTCTCTCTCCAGTATGAATGCCTCCATAGTAACCAAGGAAAGTGGAACAGCTGAAGGCTTTATCACATTTGGTACATTTATAGGGTCTTTCTCCCGTGTGAGTCCTTTCATGCATCTTAAGGGAACAAGAAAATCTGAATGTTTTTCTACATTCCTTACATTCGTAGGGTTTCTCTCTAGTATGAGTTTGTTCATGTATTAGACAAGAACCGGAAACAGTGAACGCTTTACCTCATTGTTTACATTTATAGGGTTTTTCTCCTGTGTGAGTTCTCTGATGTCTTTCAATTGAATTGAGAAAATAAAAAGCTTTCCCATATATCGTACATGTATAACTGGATTTCCACTGTGCATTATCATGTGTCTTCTAACACCTGGAACAGAAACGAAGAGTTTCCCACACTGTTCACATTTATGTTGCTTCTCTCCATATGGTTTGTATCCTGAGTGAGCTAAGATGTGCCTGTTAAGGAGGGAATGACGTACAAAGACTTTTCCACAAATACTTCATTCACATTGTTTTAATCCAGGAGAAATGTTCTCATTCAGATCAAGCTTTGGAATTTGGCTGACAACTGTCCATACTGACTACCGTCTTTGCTTTCACACAGTCTCTGTATCATATGAATTCTGTAAAAAAAAAAAAAAAAAAAAAGACAAGCACATTATTATTGGTTGGTTTAATAACTTTCTACTTATTAATAGGTCTTTGACTTACACTGCTACCAATACCCAGGAAAATGCTTTTTTTTTTTTTTTTTTTTTTTTTGCCATGACTGAATTATTTGAAAGTAAATGGGTTACTACTGAAAACACCGCTACCACCTGCATGGCTATGACCAAATTAGTAACATTCATGTGCACAATTTTGTAGTACTATTTTCAAGTAAACTGTTTTCCAAATACTGACTGCTACACTGAAGCACATTACATTTTGGGTGAAATTTTTCTAAAAAGAAATAAATTTCAAGTGACTCTTATTTGTTTTGATCGCTTGTTTTTAAGTTCATGACAAGCTAAGATTCCTTCAGAGGACTTTATTTCCTCTCCTCAGTGCAAATTATCTTATCTCTTTGCCAGATTTTTCAAAGTGATCTTCAATATTCTGGCCTTTCCATTTGTTTCCTAAAATACAGACCCACAAAATTATCATAAATTTTTACAAACTATAGAAACATTACTAGATTTCATGTTCATTGTACAGAGTGCCCATGCCTGATTTCTTCACCAAATCATTCCCTTGCCACATTCCAAATCACAAATAGCACTGATGATAGGGAAATACTTCTGTAATTAAGTGAAATGTTTTGTCATTCTCACCTACAGAAGCCAGGTTCCTGCAGGTTTCCTGCATCACTTCTCTGCAGAGAAACTTCTGAGAAGAATCTAGCAAAGCCCATTCCTCCTGGGTAAAGTTCACAGCCACATCCTCAAAAGCCACGGGGTCCTAGAACATCCCACACATGTGGATAGAAGGATGGGTGGAACTGACAGCACTGGGAATCTATACTCAATCCATAAGCTGTTTACATGATTCTAAAATTTCAAGCATTTATTCTGTGACTTGATTGTCACAACTCTTACTCTGTTCACACATACTCCCTCCCACACAGCAGTACGAATGCTAGAATTGAACTATTCAAAAAGGCAACAGCAAAGTAGAAACTCCCATCTTATTAGAGAAACCAGGGCGTAAGATATGTTGCTAGGAGTTACCATTTAACTTCACTTTGTACATTTCTAGTATCTGTCATAATAAAGTCCTACCTGATGTGCATAAGAGAGTTAATATTATAAGTCTTGAGACTACTTATTCTTAAAAATGCCTGCTCGCAAAGTTCCATCTTTGTTTGTATTAGTAACTTACATTTTGAAAGGGATTCCACCAACCCAAGTAATAAGAATGACTCACTGCATCTAAATGGCTTATATTTGCCAAAACTTTTTCTGCTGAAGGTCTATTATTTTGTGTCACTGCAGTGGTGCTTAGGGAACCAGACACCAAAACACAGTCTGAACACTAAGTGTTCAATGAATTTCCCTGGTAGACAATATTTTACACATGCTGTCACTTGTTAACTGAGGAGTTGAGCCCATGTGATGTGATTACACCAAGACAGAGTAGGCTCATTAGATTTAACTGAGTAGTAAATAAAACCAATAATTGATATTTGGTAATACTAATGTCACAATTTTAAAAATTTCTATTGCACAATATCAAGGTAGAAAGGAATAAGAGGAAATGCGACACATGTTTTTTAAAATGACATTTATATCACCACTTCCAGATGTTATTCCTATGAAATCACAGAAATTCCCAACTCAGGTTGTTTTTGGGCAAGAAAAACTACTTTTTCTTACGTAGTAAAAATGACAAATGTCTAATGATTTTTAGTCATCTCAAAAAAGAGTGATGGCTTGTCTAACATACTTCTAAGATTTTCAAACGAAAATATTCAGGACAGCACAGTATTAGCAGAGAGATGAGTAAGAAGATCAAAGGGAAAAAAAAGTGTTAATGACCCAGCATTTATATGGAAAGTTGATGAATGATAGAGTAGGCACTGTAGAATAGAAAAAGAAATCACATGCATTTTAAAATATGAGACAAACCAGGCTGGCATCTACTTGGGAAAATGCATTGTATTCTTCTCTATTCCATGAACCATAATCAACTTATTATATATTCAAATGTGAAAGATAAAACCAGAACACTTTCAGAAGTCACAGGAAGATTTTTTCTTTTTCCGAAGGATTAGGCAGAATTTCTTTTATGTAAGAAAACAGTAACAAAGGAACAGACAAACTCAAACATATTAAAATTTAGGGAATAAAAAGAAAATAGAGTGGGCAGGGCATGGTGGCTCACGCCTGTCATCCCAGCAGCTTGGGAGGTTGAGGAGGGCGATCACCTGTGGTCAGGAGTTTGAGACCAGCCAGACCAACATATCAAAACCCTGTCGTTTTGTTGTTTGTTTGTTTGTTTTTTTTGAGATGGAGTCTCACATTGTCGCTTGGGCTGGGGTGCAGTGGCAACATCTTGGCTCACTGCAACCTCCACCTCCTGGGTTCAAGCAATTCTCTTGCCTCAGCCTCCCGAGTAGCTGGGATTACAGGTGCCTGCCACCAGGCTCAGCTAATTTTTTTGTATTTTTAATAGAGACAGGTTTTCATCATGTTGGTCAGGCTGCTGTGGAACTCCTGACCTCATGATCCGCCCACCTTGGCCTCCCAAAGTGCTGGGATTACAGGCCTGAGCCACTGTGCCAGGCCTAATACCCCATGTTTACTAAAAACACAAAAATTAGCTGGGTGTGGTGGTAGCTGCCTATAATCCCAGTTACTCAGGAGGCTGACACAGGAGAATCACTTGAACCCGGGAGGCGGAGGTTGCAGTAAGCAGAGATGGCGCCACTGCACTCTAGTCGGGCTACAGAGCAAGACAGTGTCTCAAAAAAAAAAAAAAAAAAACCCTCAGGTATCCAGATAAGAGGATACAGATGTGTCCACTGTCATAAATTCTTCACCATGCTACAAGAGGGAAACTGACATTTTGGTGAATCTTTGTAAATCACCAATTTATCTATCACACTTTTATTTCAGCGGTAGCATTGACAAAGCTAAGTCCTACAATTCCATTTGAAATTACCTTTGAAAAGAACAGACCTTTAATACTACACTCACTCTGGGCAATAAATAAATACGAATTTTTAGCAAATAAAATACATCATTTTACTTTGCCCCTTTGGAAATAGTATGTTTATCTTTCAAGCTGTACAGATAAAAATGTATCTTACAGTCAATGAAAAACTGAAACTCAAATAAGTGGAGAAGCCTTTTCAAGGTAACAAATTCAGGGAGAGGCAGTGCAGACTCCAACACCTTTCTAAGTGTCACGGCAGGCCATTCTATCCCTTGGGACACCCATCCTGTTCAGTAAAGTACTCAGTGACCACCTAGGAGGCACTGGCACTGCTCTTTGTCCTCCTGTGCGCCTTCAGTGCATTTTAATGTTCAGGTTGTTGCACATCCTCTCTGGGGTGGGTTTTCCTTGTCCTTTGGGACAGTTTTTCTCTCTTCACAAGTCTGAGACAATCTAGAGAGCAGAAATCATTTCTGCCTTTTCCTCTCAATGTCACCATCCCATTGGCAGACCGTCAATGTGTCTCCGAGGAATAAAAACTCCAGCTGGAGGAACAGTTTTAATGACCTAGCTTTAATCACATTACGTTGTATTGTCCATTCATTTTAATGTCCTAAAAGTTTAATAACCCCAAGGGGTCACCATTTTAGATGAAACTATACCAGGAGATTCCTCTAAGGCCAAGAGCATCCAGCTACTCCCCTGAGAGACTCTACCCTCTACCTCAGGCTGTCCTTGGCGATGAGATGACCCCGGGGCTGATACTCACTAGACCCTCCAAAAGACATGGCCACTGTGGGTATCCTGGGTCATCCCCAGACAGTTCTAAAATACCAGGACTAGGAAAAGACAGGAGGGTGGCTGAGAACTCGACACCCTGTAAAGTTTTCACGTGGGGACCTCAACCTAAAGACATTTTGGTAATATGTACACTTAGGAAAGATGAAAAGAAGAGAGGCACAAAGATTTTTTTTTAACAGTAGAGTGTCAGATGACTTATTCTCCGCTTTCCTCTCATGTAAAGTGCTTGGAAACAGAAAAATATTTTGACCAGCACTGTATTCCCAGCACCTTACGAGGCCGAGGCGGGAGACAAATTAAAGTCAGGAGTTCGAAACCCACCTAGCCATCATGGCAAAACCCTGTCTCTACTAAAAATACAAAAATCAGTTGGACGTGGTGCTGGGAGCCTGTAAGCCCAGCTACTTGGGAAGCTGAGGCAGGAGAATCGCTTGAACCCAGGAGTCAGAGGTTGCAGTGATCTGAGACTGCATCATTGCACTCCAGCCTGACTACAGGGCGAGACTCCGTCTCAAAAAAAAAAAATATATATATATATATATAAAATATACATTTAAAATTATTACATGTAGATAGTATTTGAAGTCATGGGACTGACTGTAGGTAGAAACAAGAGAAGGCAAGGAAAGTTTTTATATTTATATTTATATATAAGTATATAAAATTAATATACATAATTATAATATATAAATATAACATATAGGCTGGGCACAGTGGCTTACACCTGTAATCCCAGCAATTTGGGAGGCCGAGGTGGGCAGATCACTTGAGGTCAGGAGTTCGAGACTAGCCTGACCAACATGGAGAAACCCTATCTCTACTAAAGATACAAAAATTAGCCAGGCATGGTGGTGCGTGCCTGTAATCGCAGCTACTCAGGAGACTGAGGCAGGAAAATCACTTGAACCCGGAAGGTGGAGAGTGTGGTGAGCCCAGATTGCATCATTGCACTCCAGCCTGGGTGACAAGGGTTAAACTCCGTCTCAAAATAAATAAATAAAACAAGAAATATATATTTACATCTAAATATATAATTGTAATACATAAATGTATATATAAATATACATTTATTATAAATTTATTGATATATGAAATATGCTTATTTCTGAGATAGGGTCTGGCTCTGTCACCCAGGCTGGAGTGCATTGACACTATCATAGCTCATTGGAGCCTTGAACAGATGGCTCAAGCGATCCTCCCACCTCAGCCTCCTGAGTGGCTAGGATTGGATGCACACACCACCATGCCTAGCTAATTTTAAAATTTTTTGTGGAGACAGGGTCTTCCTTTTTTGCCTAAGCTGGTCTTGAACTCCTGGGCTCAAGTGATCTTCCTGCCTCAGGCTTCCAATGTGTTAGACGTGGGCCATGCATTTTTTAATTTGCTGGTCTAATGCATTTTTTAATTTGCTGGTCTAATGCATTTTTTAATTTGCGAGTTTATATTATTTAATATTTTGAAGTACTGAATGTGTTGAACAACCAACTTGCAGAATTCCCGAACAAGGATGGTCAGATCTCATGTCCTGGTTCAAATCGCCCCAGCACACCATGGCTAGAAACCTTTCAGCCAACTTCCACTTATGTGTCCCAGGGCAGGACAATGTCACTTGGCCAATCCCCACTAAGAGGGACTCTAGAAAGGCAAGAAACTATTCTGTTCTCTATAATGGAACCTCACCAGGGAGAAGGCAGTTGGGAGGGCCAGCTGGGCCCTCCAACCAGAAGCTTCCACCATCGACCCACTGCCCTAGAACTACACCGTGCTGGGCATTTGGGGCACTGTTATGAGCAAGAGTTTCCGTTTTTCTTCTCATGGGACCTTCATGCTAGTGGCAAGAGACAATTTTTTTTTTTTTTGAGACGGAGTTTTGTTCTTGTCACTCTGGCTGGAGTGCAATGGTGTCACCTCGGCTCGCTGTAACCTCTGCCTTCTGGATCCAAGCAATTCTCCTGCCTCAGCCTTCCGAGTAGCTGGGATTACAGGATTGCACCACCACATCTAGCTAATTTTTGTATTTTTAGTAGAGATGGGGTTTCACCATGTTGGCCAGGCTGGTCTGGAACTCCTGAGCCACTGCACCCAGTCAAGAGGGAGATTTTCAATCAATAACTATAATTGTGATGAATGCCAGAAAGAAGAATGTGTGTGATGGGGAAGGGACCTAAGTTATTGTCTCATATTTTAACACTTTCACAGGCAATAACTAACAACTGAGAAGCTTAAAACAACACACACCTTTAAGCCAATTTTGGCAAGCTAGGAGTTGAGCACATTTTAGCGGATCCTGTGTTTGGGATCTAACGCTAAGCAGCTGGGCTGCATTATCATCTGAGGCTCCACCAGGGCAGAATCCATTTCCAGGTCCGCTGAGGTTGCTGGCAGAATTCATTTCCTCGGACCCGCTTGGCAAGGGCCCAGCTTTTTGCTTCCTTGCCTACGGGGCCCCTCCAAAGGTCTTTTCTCAGCATATCATCTCCCTCCGGCAGCGCCTGCAGGCGGAACATTTCTCTCAAGTGTGTGAAGGTGATGCACTGTGACAGTGACATCCCATTGCTTTTGCCAGGCTCTATGGGTTAGAAGCCAGTCACCGGTTTGCTCGTACCCAAGGTCAGGAAGACTATGCAAGGGCATAGGTTATTGGGAAGTCAGTCACTTTAGGGTGTGGCTGCCACCACTGAACTTGGTGAGAATTTAAGGGTTGGTAGGAGCTGGCCAGGTACAGGGGTGAGGGTGTGTCAGGCAGGGGTGAGGGCATGGAGGGGGATGCAGAGGCCTGCACCCTGGAATGTCCTTTCACTCCCTGAGGTTTTGTTCTCCTGATCCCTGAGTACATCCCAGAGCACAGTGGGGCCCTAGCAGGGGAGAGATAGGGAAGCATGTTGTTCATCTGGAGACCTTGTTAGGCAAATCAGATTAGGGGCCAGGCTTTCAGTGGTGGGTGTGAGCGTGGGAGTGATGAGTGTTCAGGTGTCTGTGAGAAGAGCGATGGGGATGAGGTCAGCCTCAGCCACCATGAAGACCTGAAATGTGCATCCACCCATCCCAGCAGCATCCCTGAGTGAGTGCCTTCAGGGTCCAGGTCCTGTTTTACACAGGTCCCAGTACCTGGGACCACAAGTACGCACCACCACGATCGGCTAAGTTTTTGTATTTTTAGCACAGATGGGGTTTCATCTTGTTGGCCAGGCTGGTTTCGAACTCCTGGCCTCAAGTGATCCACCTGCCTCGGCCCCACAAAATACTGGGATTACAGGCGCGAGCCACCGCGCCCGGCCCTACTTCACTCCTAAAGCCCACCATAGGTGCTTCCAAATGTTTGCTGAATCACAAAGTGACTGAGTGAATGGGACTACGTGACTTCGAGCAGCAGGCAATCCTATTCCTTGGACCTCAGTTTCACTTTTTGTAAAGCAAGCCTGTCTCTCGCTCTCTGTCCTAAAAGCCTGAGTTCTGGGCTTGAGATGAGCGCGTCCTGTAGAGCAGACTGCAGGTGGACATAGAGCTGGGTCTTCTAGGAGGCCGGGATCCGGCCAGCTCTTGGGTCGGGTCCTCCCGGGGAACCCTGTACGCCCAATCCCAGCACCGCCCCGCCCAGCCTCCATTTGTTCCCCTAGGTCCCGCCCTCTCCGCGCGGCTCGCTCCCCATTGGCCGGGGGGCGGGCCCTGGGCGCCCGACTCCGCTGGGGGCGAGGCGGCGGGCGGCAGGCGGGGCCCTGTGCACCTGCATGGTGTGTGTTCCGGCCGCAGCCCCGCGACAGCTGCAGCTCCTTGATCCCAGCCGGATCCTGAGCGTGGAACACGGGCTGAAGCGGCGGCAGCGGCCCCGCCCCGGGGCTCCGTGGTTGAGGCTGCCTCGGCTCTGTCGGCTGCTCAGATGCGCTCCAGTAGGCCCAGGCGCCGCGGCGAGGAGCCAGCGCTCCGAGGCGGCGGCCTGAGGTGAGAACGGGCAACGAGGTCTCCGGACCGGGCGGGGGTCTCTGCCCCGGGCTTGGCGGCTCCGAGCTGGGTTCCGCAGGGTCCGAGGTCGGGATCCGGGGTCCTTGCGCCTGGGCTTTGTCTCGGCCTCGGGTGGCACCGGGGGCTTCGCGCCTGCTACGATATCGCGTGGGCCCGCGCGGGGGTCCCGGTCGCCCTGCCGGTAGGGGCCGGTCCCCTCTGCTCCCCGGCTCCCCGCGTCTGCCGCGGAGGGGACTGCATGGACCCGGGCGCTGGCTTCTGAGCCGAGATGGCGTCACTGCACTCCGGCGTGGGCGACCCAGTGAAACTCCGTCTCGAAAAAAAAAACCTGGTCAAGTGTTTTACCCAGCCTAGGTACGTGTGGTAGAGCCGAATGAAAGCTTAGAAAAAGACGACTTGAGAACTAGCCCAGCAGAGGAATCAGGCGGGATGTGTTGTTACTAAGTGAAATTTGCACCTGTTTTCTCCCAGGCCTCGTTGAGTTGTGTACAACAGAGAGCTCAGGTGTTGGGGGCAGTTGACCGGTTGAAGAATGCATTGCTATTATGGGAGAAACATTGGCCTTTGAAAAAGCAGAACTGGATCCACGTTCTTGCCTGGTAACTGTAACTATCATGTAGTTTGTAAAGGGGAACGCAGTTCACTGAAAAATTCTTATGACAGTGGGGAAAGGATTGGGGTGTCTGCATTGGTTTGTGTAATATAGGTCATATGAAAGAGCATTTAGGCTGGAGGGAGGCTTTTCATCTCTATAACTTTACTTTCACAGGACAATTCCATCACGATTTGAAGATTTTTGAGTGAAAACTACATTGTTCTGCTATGTGTTTCGGGGCAAATTTATACATACAATTTGCTTAAATATTTCAGATGATACAAGAATATATGTGTGGGGTAAAAAGCTGAAATTTGCATTTCCCCTTCTCTAGAAGTAACCATTGTGAATAGTTAAGTCTGTTTTCCAGCTATTTTGTATACTATAAATACACTGTGAACATTTGAGTGTATGTATACATGTATGTTACACACAGTTTTAGAGATGGAATATTGCTGTGTTGCCCATGCTAGTCTCAAACTCCTGGGCTCAAGTGACCCTCTCGCCTCAGCCTCCCAAAGTTTTGGAATAACAGGCGTGAGCCACCGCGCCTGGCCTGCATGAGTATATTTAGTAATTGCTAAGTTACTCTGTTCAGTACGTGTCTATTGAAGTCCCCCATGTGCCAAGCATTATTCTGAATACCCTATACGCACCAATTGACTTAACTTTCAGAGCAACTCTCTTATTGTGGTCCTTTTACAGTGAGGAAACTGAACCACAGCGAGCCTGGGGACGTCGTCTAACATCAAACAGCCAGTGCTGTTGGAATTGAGGTTTGAAGCCAGACAGCTGGCTTCAGATCTCTTAGCTGTTATCATAGATGGCACACCCAAACCTTAGGGCCCTCCCAAGCCTTGCCTGAGCTCTGCGAGAGCCGTGTATGTGAGGTTTCTTTCCTCTTTCAGAACACAAGTCTTGGAATTGTCCCAGACCCTGGTAGGACCTCTTGAGGACCAAAAACAGGGATTCTTCAAGCCTGCCCCAAGGGCCAGATCTCTGATTTAGCTACTTGGAAGGTAGATGTAGAAGAAAGTAATTTTACCAGAACAAAAAGTCAGGATGGCTGGGCTGACTCGGCCAGACGCAGTGGCTCATGCCTGTAATCCCAGCACTTTGGGAGGCCGAGACAGGTGGATCACCTGAGGTAGGGAGTTCGAGAGCAGCCTGGCCAACAAGTTGAAACTACGTATCTACTGAAAATATGAAAATTAGCTGGGCGTTTTGGCGGGTGCCTGTAATCCCAGGTACTTGGGAGGCTGAGGCAAGAGAGTTGCTTGAACCCAGGATGCAGAGGTGGCAGTGAGCTAAGATTATGCCACTGCACTACAGCTTGTGTGACAGAGCGAGACTTCGTCTCAAAAAAACAGAAGGAAAGGGAAGGGGAATGCCTGGGCTGACTCATAGGGAAGAGGCCCTACAGCAGCCGTAGGACCTTGGCCACTTGGGTGGAAAAGAAGGAAGGAAGAGCTTCACCCATGGCGGTGACCTGGACTGCAGAAACCACACTAAACAGTCCACATCCTGGAACCTAGCCACCCCATTTGCTTCTCTTCTCCTTGGGTAGAGGGTTTGGGCACTTTCTACCCTAGAGACTGAGCAGCGCAGCTTCTAACCAGGGTAGGCGTTTGTCTGTCCCTGGGAATACAGACAGCGTTCTCATAAGCAGCCCAAATCCTCCTGAATAGCTTTTTGTAGGGTGGGGCAGGGCGGGGCAGAGGGTCATTTTGACTCATAGGTGCCTTTTCCACTTTCACTGTTGATGACTGTGTTACAGATGAAAGTTTTGTTTTTGATACTGAAGAGGGCTTAAGAGAGTGAGCTATTATGGCACATCTAAGCCTACTAAAATAGAACCACAGGGTAGTGTAGGAAAATCTCTTCTAAATTATGGATCACATATGGTGAACGTTAGAAGCCATGTGTACCTAAGTTGAAAAATCAAACCATGTCTTGTATTTGGGTGACCCCGGTAAGTCTGGATGCCACTGCGCCTTGTGTGAACACAGGATGCTGAGGTGTAGGGATCAACAGGCTTTTTCTGGACATCTTGCGCTTCTCCCTTGGGGTAAAGTGGGGCGGCAGTAGCAGCGCACAGCTGTAGGGCCCCTAATATTTGCCAGCTGGTTTACATGTGGGATTCCATTTAATGCAATCTTGGAGGTAAAATTATGTTATTGAAGATGAAGATAGAGGCTTAGAGAAGTTAAGAAAATTGTTCAAGGTCACATCATTTGTTTTGTTTCGTTTTGTTTTTGAGACAGTTTTGCTCTTCTTGCCCAGGCTGGAGTGCAATAGTGTGATGTCGGCTCACCACAACCTCTGCTTCCCAGGTTCAAGTGATTCTCCTGCCTCAGCCTCCCGAGTAGCTGGGATGACAGGCATGCGCCACCAGGCCGGGCTGATTTTGTATTTTTAGTAGGGATGGGGTTTTTCTGTGTTGGTTACGCTGGCCTTGAACTCCCAACTTTGGGTGATCCACCCAACTCAGCCTCCCCAAGTGCTGGGATTACAGATGCGAGCCACCAGCATGGCCAAGGCCATGTAATTTCTTAAGTTGAAAGATGAAGTACTGGATGAACTCAGAAGTTTGACTTCAAGGCCCTTGATCTTTCCATAACACGTGGTTCCTTCCCTGGTTGGTCGGAGTGACTGAAGAACTCAAGGAAGCTGTGTTTTGTGGAAAGAGGACCTGAGGGGTGTATGGTCTTTCCAGGCTTGGAATCTGCCATGCTGGGCTTCTGAATTGTGTAGCTTGACCATATAGAGAAGCCCCTCATTTAAGACTTATTCTTTGAGGAAAATGAAGGAAGGCCACCCACATGAGACAGGCAGAGACGACTTTCTCAGAGCTGCTGTGGCAAGAGAGTCGGCACCGTCACTTGCGTGTGGCAGAGACTGACATGCAAGTGAGTGGCGGATGAGGAGTGGGGAAGCTTCAGGATGGAAAGAACGGCTCCCAGTGGAGGCTGTTGTGGGGGCTGGAGGCGGCTGTGCAGAAGTGGGGTGTCCTATGTGATTGGTTAGGGGCTTATTTGGCTTTCTCTGAATGATCCTAACTGGAAACATGGGCCAAAATTAGGGTGGCTGTCAGTTTTGAGTCAAGTCCTGGTCACCTGGGACAGAGTTGTGGTTTAGTCTCTGGGTTGTGGAGAGAGAGCAGTCTGGCTTCCTGTCTGATGTGCTAGCCTGGCTGGCCTCCTGGCTGTTGACTGTAGATAGGGGATTGGTTTCCTGGGTGGGCAGCTACAGGTTGTGATCTGAGTTCTGTCTTTCTACATATGATTAGGCAAGACCTGTTTGTATATTCAGTCCCTCATTTTTCTTGTCAGTAAAAATATCAAGTGACAAATTGGATACATTGGGAAGATTTTAGATGTCTGTGTCCCCTGGAGGAAGTTTTCACATTCACATTGAATCAGAATGAATATAAACAATGGGGCCCTTTATCTTGAAGATTTAAAAGAGGAAATCTTCAACAATACTACCTCGGCGCCATTGCCTCTCTGTCCATCGTTAGGGAATGTGTTTTTATGCACCGCCGGCTCATCGTCCACCAGTTTGTGGTTGATCCAGTTCTCTATACGTCTTACCTTGTGTGTATCTCATTGTTTGCTAGTGTTAGCTTTCCCCTTCGTCAGTGTAGTTTATTTGTGTAGCCTCTGTTGGTAGGAAGTTATTTGTGGAATTTGTGAATGGAAGGGACCTTGGAGGTCTGCTAAGTCAACCAAGTGATTTTAGAGATAAACGGAAATACAGGGAAATTTTCCAGTTAAAATACAGAAAAATACAGGGAAATACAGGCAAAACCAGGAATAGAAAGCAGTGTTCTTTGTGCCACAATGTCACTGGAAGACAGCTCAATGTGGGCCTAAAATGCAGAGTAACTAACTTTCATTTATCTCTGCTTCTGACTCTTGCTTTCAGACATTTTAAATTGACCTAAATGTGTTAGCAGAAATATGAAAAGTCCTGACTTGTTTACATATAAGGTACTTTGTCGCCTACTCATTTGGTTGTTTTTTTTCAACAAGATTGAAAAGACATTGTTATAAACTGAATGTTTATGTCTCCCCCAGATTCTTGTACTGGAGCTCTAACTGCCTGTGTGATAGTATTAGGGGGTAGGACCTTTGGGAGGTGATTAGGGTTAGATGAGGTCATGAGCGTGGGCCCTGGTCTGACAGGATTGGTGCCCTTAGAAGAAGAGAAACCAGGCCGGGTGTGGTGGCTCACACCTGTAATCTCAGCACTTTGGGAGTCCGAGGTGGGCAGATCACGAGGTCAGGAGATTGAGACCATCCTGAAATCCTGTTTCTACTAAAAATACAAAAATTAGTTGGGTGTGGTGGCACGTGCCTGTAATCCCAGCTACACGGGAGGCTGAGGCAGGAGAGTTGCTCGAACCAGGGAGTCGGAGGTTGCAGTGAGCTGAGATTGTGCCACTGCACTCCAGCCTGGTGACAGAGTGAGACACTTTCTCAAAAATAAAAAGAGAAAGCAGAGAGCTCTCACTGCCCTGGTGTGAGGAAACAAGAAGAAAGATGGCTGTCTGCAAGCCAGGAAGAGGTCCCTGTCCTGGAACTGAGTTGGCCGACACTTTGATCTTGGACTTCCAGCCTCCCGAGCTGTGAGAAATAAACTAATGCTTAAACCACACATCCTATGGTGTTTTTGATGGTATTTGCCTACGGTATTATGGCCAT